>NW_027477140.1:0-94664 GCF_051020955.1 Megalopta genalis
TTGAAGCTAAATCATTTTTTTCGCGCGGATTTGAAGCTAAACCTTCTACATCGCATTGATTCGAAGCTAAAGCATGTGTTTCGCATCGATTTGAAGCTAACTCGTTTGTTTCGTCTGCATTTGAAGCTATATCACTTATATCCCAATTGTTTGAAGCTAAATCATTTGTTTCGCATAGATTTGAAGCTAATCCTTGTACTTCGAATTGATTTGAAGCCAAATAATGTGTTTCGCTTGGATATGAAGCTATCTCGATTGTTTCGTCTGAATTTGAAGCTATATCACTTATATCGCAAGTATCTGAAGCTTAATCATTTGTTAGGCATGGATTTGAAGATAAACCTTCTACATAGCATCGATTTAAAGCTTAATCATGAGTTTTGCAAGGATTTGAATCTGTCCCGTTTGTATCTCCTGCATTTGAAGCTGTATCACTTATATCGCATGTATCTGATGCTATATCATTTGTGTCGCATGGATTTGATGTTAAGCCTTCTACTTCGCATTGATTTGAAGCTAAATCATGTGTTTAGCATGGTTTTTGAAGCTAACTCATTTGATTCGTCTGCATTTGAAGCTATATCAGTTATATCCCAAGTGTTTGATGCTAAATCATTTGTTTCGCATGGATTTGAAGCTAAACCTTCTACATCGCATTGATTTGAAGTTAAATCATGTTTTTCGCTTGAATATGATGCTAACTCGTTTGTTTCGTCTGCATTTGAAGCTATATAACTTACATCGCAAGTATCTGAAGCTAAATCATTTGTTTCGTATGGATTTGAAGCGAAACCTTCTACATAGCATTGATTTGAAGCTAAATCATGCGTTTCGCTTGGATATGAAGCTAACACGTTTGTTTCGTCTGCATTTGAAGCTATATCACTTATATCGCAAGTATCTGAAGCTTATCATTTCTTAGGCATGGATTTGAAGCTAAATCTTCTACATAGCATTGATTTGAAGCTGAATCATGTGTTTCGCTTGGATATGAAGCTAACTCGTTTGTTTCGTCTGTATTTGAAGCTATATCTCTTATATCGCAAGTATCTGATGCTTAATCATTTGTTAGGCATGGATTTGAAGATAAACCTTCTACATAGCATTGATTTAAAGCTTAATCATGTATTTTGCATGGATTTGAATCTGACTCGCTTATTTCTCCTGCATTTGAAGCTATATCACTTATATCGCAAGTATCTGATGCTAAATCATTTGTTTCGCATGGATATGATGCTAAACCTTCTATATCGCATTGATTTGAAGCTAAATCATGTGATTCCCTTGGATTTGAAGCAAACTCGTTTGTTTCGGCTGCATTTGAAGCTATATCACTTATATCGCTAGTATCTGATGCTATATCATTTGTGTCGCTTGGATTTGATGTTAAGCCTTCTACTTCGCATTGATTTGAAGCTAAATCATTTGTTTCGCATGGATTTTAAGTTAAACTTTCTACATCGCATTGATTTGAAGCCAAATCATGGGTTTCGCTTGGATATGAAGCTAACTCGTTTGTTTCGTCTGCATTTGCAGCTATATCACTTATATCGCAAGTATCTGACGCTTAATCGTTTGTTAGGCATGGATTTGAAGATAAACCTTCTACATAGCATTGATTTAAAGCTTAATCATGTGTTTTGCATGGATTTGAATCTGTCTCGTTTGTTTCTCCAGCATTTGAAGATATATCACATATATCGAATTTATCTGATGCTATATCATTTGTGTCGCATGGATTTGATACTAAGCCTTCTACTTCGCATTGATTTGAAGCTAAATCATGTGTATAGCATGGATTTTGAAGCTAACTCATTTGATTCGTCTGCATTTGAAGCTACTTCACTTATATCCCAAGTGTTTGAAGCTAAATCATTTGTACCGCATGGATTTGACGCTAAACCTTCTATATCGCATTGATTTGAAGCTAAATCATGTGTTTGGCGTGTATTTGACGCTAAACCTTCTACCTCGCATTGATTTGAAGCTAAATCATGTGTTTAGCTTGGATATGATGCTAACTCGTTTGTTTCTTCTGCATTTGAAGCTATATCACTCATATCGCTAGTATCTGAAGCCAAATCATTTGTTTCGCATGGATTTGAAGCGAAACCTTCTACATCGCATTGATTTGCTGCTAAATCATGCGTTTCGCATGGATTTGAAGCTAAACCTTCTACATCGCATAGATTTGAAGCTAACTCGGTTGTATCCCCTGCATTTGAAGCTATATCACTTATATCGCATGAATCTGATGCTAAATCATTTGTGTCGCATGGATTTGATGCTAAGCCTTCTACTTCGCATTGATTTGAAGCTAAATCATGTGTTTAGCATGGTTTTTGAAGCTAACTCATTTGATTTGTCTGCATTTGAAGCTATATCAGTTATATCCCAAGTGTTTGATGCTAAATCATTTGTTTCGCATGGATTTGAAGCTAAACCTTCTACATCGCATTGATTTGAAGTTAAATCATGTGTTTCGCTTGGATATGATGCTAACTCGTTTGTTTCGTCTGCATTTGAAGCTATATAACTTATATCGCAAGTATCTGACGCTTAATCATTTATTAGGCATGGATTTGAAGATAAACCTTCTACATAGCATTGATTTAAAGCTTAATCATGAGTTTTGCATGGATTTGAATCTGTCTCGTTTGTTTCTCCTGCATTTGAAGCTATATCACTTATATCGCATGTATCTGATGCTATATCATTTGTGTCGCATGGATTTGATGCTGAGCCTTCTACTTCGTATTGATTTGAAGCTAAATCATGTGTATAGCATGGATTTGAAGCTAACTCCTTTGTTTCGTCTGCATTTGAAGCTATGTCACTTATATCGCAAGTATCTGAAGCTAAATCATTGGTTTCGCATGGATTTGAAATTAAAACTTCTACATTGCATTGATTTGCTGCTAAATCTTGTGTTTCGCATGGATTTTGTAGCTAACTCGATTGATTTGTCTGCATTTGAAGCTATGTCAATTAAATCCCAAGCGTTTTAAGGTAAATCATGTGTTTCGCATGGATTTGAAGCTAAATCATTTGTTTCGCACGAATTTGAAGCTAATCCATGTGTTCGGCATGAATTTTAAGCTAAATCATGCGTTTCGCATGGATTTGAAGTTAACTCGTTTGTTTCGTCTGCATTTCAAGCTATACCGCTTATATCGGAAGTATTTGAAGCTAAATCATTTGTTTCGCCCAGATTTGAAGCTAATCCTTCTACATCGCATTGATTTGCAGCTAAATCATGTTTTTCGCATGGATTTGAAGCTAGATCATTTGTATCGCACGAATTTGAAGCTAATCCATGTGTTCGGCATGAATTTTAAGCTAAATCATATGTTTCGCATGGATTTGAAGCTAACTCGTTTGTTTCGTCTGCACTTGAAGCTATATCACTTATATCCCAAGTGTTTGAAGCTAAATCATTTGTTTCGCATGGATTTGAAGCTAAACATTCTACATCGCATTAATTTTAACTAAATCATGTGTTTCGCACGGAATTGAAACTAACTGGTTGGTTTCGTCTGCATTTGAAGCTATGTCACTTATATCGCAAGTATCTAAAGCTAAATCATTTGTTTCGCATGGATTTGAAGCTAAACCTTCTACATCGCTTTGATTTGAAGCTAAATCATCTGTTTCGCTTGGATTTGTAGATAACTCGTTTGTTTCGTCTGCATTTGGTGCTATATCACTTATATCGCAAGTATCTGAAGCTAAATCATTTTTTTAGCATGGATTTGAAGCTAAATCTTCTACATCGCATTGATTTGAAGCTAATCCTTCTACATCGCATTGATTTGAAGCTAAACCTTCTACATCGCTTTGATTTAAAGCTAAATCATGTGTTTCGCTTGGATATGAAGCTAACGAGTTTGTTTCGTCTGCTTTTGAAGCTATATCACTTATATCGGAAGCGTTTGAAAGTACATCATTTGTTTCGCATGGATTTGTAGCTAAACCTTCTACATCGCATTGATTTGAAGCTAAATCATGTGATTCCCTTGGATTTGAAGCAAACTCGTTTGTTTCGTCGGCATTTGAAGCTATATCACTCATATCGCTAGTATCTGAAGCTAAATCATTTGTGTCTCATGGATTTGAAGCTAATCCTTCTACATCGATTTGCTTTGAAGCTAAATCATGTGTTTCGCATGGATTTGAAACTAACTCGTTTGTTTCCCCTGCATTTGAAGCTATATCCCTTATATCGCAAGTATCTGATGCTATACCATTTGTATCGCATGGGTTTGATGCTAAGCCTTCTACTTCGCATTGATTTGAAGCTAAATCATGTGTATAGCATGGTTATTGTAGCTAACTCATTTGATTCGTCTGCATTTGAAGCTACATCACTTATATCCTATGTGTTTGAAGCTAAGTCATTTGTTTCGCATCGATTTGAAGCTAAACCTTCTAAACCGCTTTGACTTTTAGCTGAATCATGTGTTTCGCATGGATTTGAAGCTAAATCATTTGTTTCGCACGAATTTGAAGCTAATCCATGTGTTCGGCATGAATTTTAAGCTAAATCATGCGTTTCGCATGGATTTGAAGCTAACTCGTTTGTTTCGTCTGCATTTCAAGCTATATCACTTATATCGGAAGTATTTGAAGCTAAATCATTTGTTTCGCCCGGATTTGAAGCTAATCCTTCTACATCGAATTGATTTGCAGCTAAATCATGTTTTTCGCATGGATTTGAATCAAGATCATTTGTTTCGCACGAATTTGAAGCTAATCCATGTGTTCGGCATGAATTTTAAGCTAAATCATATGTTTCGCATGGATTTGAAGCTAACTCGTTTGTTTCGTCTGCATTTGAAGCTATATCACTTATATCGGAAGTATTTGAAGCTAAATCATTTTTTTCGCGCGGATTTGAAGCTAAACCTTCTACATCGCATTGATTCGAAGCTAAAGCATGTGTTTCGCATCGATTTGAAGCTAACTCGTTTGTTTCGTCTGCATTTGAAGCTATATCACTTATATCCCAATTGTTTGAAGCTAAATCATTTGTTTCGCATAGATTTGAAGCTAATCCTTGTACTTCGAATTGATTTGAAGCCAAATAATGTGTTTCGCTTGGATATGAAGCTATCTCGATTGTTTCGTCTGAATTTGAAGCTATATCACTTATATCGCAAGTATCTGAAGCTTAATCATTTGTTAGGCATGGATTTGAAGATAAACCTTCTACATAGCATCGATTTAAAGCTTAATCATGAGTTTTGCAAGGATTTGAATCTGTCCCGTTTGTATCTCCTGCATTTGAAGCTGTATCACTTATATCGCATGTATCTGATGCTATATCATTTGTGTCGCATGGATTTGATGTTAAGCCTTCTACTTCGCATTGATTTGAAGCTAAATCATGTGTTTAGCATGGTTTTTGAAGCTAACTCATTTGATTCGTCTGCATTTGAAGCTATATCAGTTATATCCCAAGTGTTTGATGCTAAATCATTTGTTTCGCATGGATTTGAAGCTAAACCTTCTACATCGCATTGATTTGAAGTTAAATCATGTTTTTCGCTTGAATATGATGCTAACTCGTTTGTTTCGTCTGCATTTGAAGCTATATAACTTACATCGCAAGTATCTGAAGCTAAATCATTTGTTTCGTATGGATTTGAAGCGAAACCTTCTACATAGCATTGATTTGAAGCTAAATCATGCGTTTCGCTTGGATATGAAGCTAACACGTTTGTTTCGTCTGCATTTGAAGCTATATCACTTATATCGCAAGTATCTGAAGCTTATCATTTCTTAGGCATGGATTTGAAGCTAAATCTTCTACATAGCATTGATTTGAAGCTGAATCATGTGTTTCGCTTGGATATGAAGCTAACTCGTTTGTTTCGTCTGTATTTGAAGCTATATCTCTTATATCGCAAGTATCTGATGCTTAATCATTTGTTAGGCATGGATTTGAAGATAAACCTTCTACATAGCATTGATTTAAAGCTTAATCATGTATTTTGCATGGATTTGAATCTGACTCGCTTATTTCTCCTGCATTTGAAGCTATATCACTTATATCGCAAGTATCTGATGCTAAATCATTTGTTTCGCATGGATATGATGCTAAACCTTCTATATCGCATTGATTTGAAGCTAAATCATGTGATTCCCTTGGATTTGAAGCAAACTCGTTTGTTTCGGCTGCATTTGAAGCTATATCACTTATATCGCTAGTATCTGATGCTATATCATTTGTGTCGCTTGGATTTGATGTTAAGCCTTCTACTTCGCATTGATTTGAAGCTAAATCATTTGTTTCGCATGGATTTTAAGTTAAACTTTCTACATCGCATTGATTTGAAGCCAAATCATGGGTTTCGCTTGGATATGAAGCTAACTCGTTTGTTTCGTCTGCATTTGCAGCTATATCACTTATATCGCAAGTATCTGACGCTTAATCGTTTGTTAGGCATGGATTTGAAGATAAACCTTCTACATAGCATTGATTTAAAGCTTAATCATGTGTTTTGCATGGATTTGAATCTGTCTCGTTTGTTTCTCCAGCATTTGAAGATATATCACATATATCGAATTTATCTGATGCTATATCATTTGTGTCGCATGGATTTGATACTAAGCCTTCTACTTCGCATTGATTTGAAGCTAAATCATGTGTATAGCATGGATTTTGAAGCTAACTCATTTGATTCGTCTGCATTTGAAGCTACTTCACTTATATCCCAAGTGTTTGAAGCTAAATCATTTGTACCGCATGGATTTGACGCTAAACCTTCTATATCGCATTGATTTGAAGCTAAATCATGTGTTTGGCGTGTATTTGACGCTAAACCTTCTACCTCGCATTGATTTGAAGCTAAATCATGTGTTTAGCTTGGATATGATGCTAACTCGTTTGTTTCTTCTGCATTTGAAGCTATATCACTCATATCGCTAGTATCTGAAGCCAAATCATTTGTTTCGCATGGATTTGAAGCGAAACCTTCTACATCGCATTGATTTGCTGCTAAATCATGCGTTTCGCATGGATTTGAAGCTAAACCTTCTACATCGCATAGATTTGAAGCTATCTCGGTTGTATCCCCTGCATTTGAAGCTATATCACTTATATCGCATGAATCTGATGCTAAATCATTTGTGTCGCATGGATTTGATGCTAAGCCTTCTACTTCGCATTGATTTGAAGCTAAATCATGTGTTTAGCATGGTTTTTGAAGCTAACTCATTTGATTTGTCTGCATTTGAAGCTATATCAGTTATATCCCAAGTGTTTGATGCTAAATCATTTGTTTCGCATGGATTTGAAGCTAAACCTTCTACATCGCATTGATTTGAAGTTAAATCATGTGTTTCGCTTGGATATGATGCTAACTCGTTTGTTTCGTCTGCATTTGAAGCTATATCACTTATATCGCATGTATCTGATGCTATATCATTTGTGTCGCATGGATTTGAAATTAAAACTTCTACATTGCATTGATTTGCTGCTAAATCTTGTGTTTCGCATGGATTTTGTAGCTAACTCGTTTGTTTCGTCTGCATTTCAAGCTATACCGCTTATATCGGAAGTATTTGAAGCTAAATCATTTGTTTCGCCCAGATTTGAAGCTAATCCTTCTACATCGCATTGATTTGCAGCTAAATCATGTTTTTCGCATGGATTTGAAGCTAGATCATTTGTATCGCACGAATTTGAAGCTAATCCATGTGTTCGGCATGAATTTTAAGCTAAATCATATGTTTCGCATGGATTTGAAGCTAACTCGTTTGTTTCGTCTGCACTTGAAGCTATATCACTTATATCCCAAGTGTTTGAAGCTAAATCATTTGTTTCGCATGGATTTGAAGCTAAACATTCTACATCGCATTAATTTTAACTAAATCATGTGTTTCGCACGGAATTGAAACTAACTGGTTGGTTTCGTCTGCATTTGAAGCTATGTCACTTATATCGCAAGTATCTAAAGCTAAATCATTTGTTTCGCATGGATTTGAATCTAATCCTTCTACTTCGAATTGATTTTAAGCTCGATCATTTGCTTCGCATGGATTTGAAGCTAAACCTTCTATATCGCATTGATTTGAAGCTAAATCATGTGTATCGTATGGTTTTGAAGCTAATCCTTCTACTTCGCATTGATTTGAAGCTAAATCATGTGTTTGACTTGCATATGAAACTAACTCGTTTGTTTCGTCTGAATTTGAAGCTATATCTCTTATATCGCAAGTATCTGAAGCTAAATCATTTGTATCGCATAGATTTGAAGCTAATCCTTCTACTAGGAATTGATTTGAAGCTAAATCATGTGCATCGCATGGATTTGAAGCTAACTCGTTTGTTTCGTCTGCATTTGGAACTATATCTCTTATATCACAAGTATCTGAAGCTAAATCATTTGTATCGCATGGATTTGAAGCTAATACTTCTACTTCGAATTGATTTGAAGCTCAATCATTTGCATCGCATGGATTTGAAGCCAAATCTTCTATATCGAATTGATTTGAAGCTAAATCATGTGTTTCGCGTGGATTTGAATCTATCTCGTTTGATTAATCTTCATTTGAAGCTATATCACATATATCGCAACCATCTGATCTTAAATCATTTGTTTTGCTTGGATTTGAAGCTAAATCTTCTACATCGCATTGATTTGCAGCTAAATCATGTGTTTCGCATGGTTTTGAATCTAACTCGTTTGTTTCGTCTGCATTTGAAGCTATATCACTTATATCCCTAGTCTTTGTAGCTAAATCACCTGTTTCGCATGGATTTGAAGCTAAACCTTCTACATCGCATTGATTTAAAGCTAAATCATGTGTTTCGCTTGGATATGAAGCCAACTCGTTTGTTTCGTCTTGCTTTTGAAACTATATCTCTTATATCGCAAGTATCTGAAGCTAAATCATTTGTATCGCATGGATTTGAAGCTAATCCTTCTACTTCGAATTGATTTAAAGCTAAATCATGTGTTTCGCTAGGATTTGAAGCTATCTCGTTTGTTTCGTCTGCATTTGAAGCTGTATCACTTATATCCCAAGTGTTTGAAGCTAAATCATTTGCTTCGCATGGATTTGAAGTTAAACCTTCTATATCGCTTTGATTTGAAGTTAAATCATGTGTTTGGCGTGTATTTGACACTAAACCTTCTACATCGCATTGATTTGAACCTAAGTAATGTGTTTCGCTTGGATTTGAAGCTATCTCGTTTTTTTCGTCTGCATTTGAAGCTATATCACTTATATCGCAACTATCTGATGTTAAATCATTTGTTTCGCATGGATTTGAAGCTAAATCTTCTATATCGCATTTATTTGCAGCTGAATCATGTGTTTCGTATGGATTTGAAGCTTACTCGTTTGCTTCGTCTGCATTTGAAGCTATATCACTTATATCCGAAGTGTTTGAAGCTAAATCATTTGTTTCGCATGGATTTGAAGCTAAACGTTCTATATCGCATTGATTTGAAGCTAAATCATGTGTTTCGCATGATTTGAAGCCAACTCGCTTGTTTCTTCTGCATTTGAAGCTACATCACTTTTATCCCAAGTGTTTGAAGCTAAATCATTTTTTTCGCATGGATTTGAAGCTAAACCTTCTACATCGCATTGATTTAAAGCTAAATCATGTGTATCCCTTGGATATGAAGCTAACTCATTAATTCGTCTGCATTTGAAGCTATATCACATATATCCCAAGCGTTTGAAAGTAAATCATTTGTTTCGCATGCATTTGAAGCTCACTCGTTTGCTTCGTCTGCATTTGAAGCTATATCACTTATATCCCAAGTGTTTGAAGCTAAATCATTTGTTTCGCATGGATTTGAAGCTAAACCTTCTACATCGCATTGATTTGAAGCTAAATCATGTGTTTCGCTTGGATTTTAAGCTTTCTCTCTTGTTTCGTCTGCATTTGAAGCTATATCACTTATATCGCATGTATCTGATGCTGAATCATTTGTATCGCATGGATTTGAAGATAATCCTTCTACTTCGAAGTGATTTGAAGCTAAATCATGTGTTTCGCTTGGATATGAAGCTAACTCGTTTGTTTCGTCTCCATTTGAAGCTATATCTCTTATATCGCAAGTATCTGAAGCTATATCGTTTGTGTCGCATGGATTTGAAGCTAAACATTCTATATCGCATTGATTTGAAGCTAAATCATATGTTTCGCGTGGATTTGAAGCTAAACCTTCTATATCGCATTGTTTTGAAGCTAAATCATGTGTTTGGCGTAGATTTGAAGCTCACTCGTTTGCTTCGTCTGCATTTGAAGCTACATCACTTATATCCCACGTGTTTGAAGTTAAATCATTTGTTTCGCATGGATTTGAAGCTAAATCTTCTACATCGCATTGATTTGCAGCTAAATCGTTTGTTTCGCATGGATTTGAACCTAACTCGTTTGTTTCGTCTGCATTTGAAGCTATATCACTTATATCGCAATTATCTGAAGCTAAATCATTGGTTTCTCATGTATTTGAAGCTATGCCTACTACTTCGCATTGATTTGAAGCTAAATCATTTGTTTCGCTTGGATTTGAAGCTAACACGTTTGTATCACATGCAGTTGAACCTACATCATGTACATCACAAGTATTTCAAGCTGAACTATTTTTGCGCACAAATATTAAGCGGAACCATGTATTTCCCATGAATTTGAATCTAAATTATGTGTTTGGCATTGATTTGAAGCTAACTCGTTTGTTTCGTATGCATTAGAAGCTATATCATTTATATCACATGTATCTGATGCTAAATCATTTGTTTCGCATGGATTTGAAGCGAAACCGTCTTCATCGCATTGATTTGCAGCAAAATCATGTGTTTCTCATGGATTTGAAGCTAACTCGTTTGTTTCTTCTGCATTTGAAGCTACATCACTTTTATCCCAAGTGTTTGAAGCTAAATCATTTTTTTCGCATGGATTTGAAGCTATACCTTCTACATCGCATTGATTTAAAGCTAAATCATGTGTATCCCTTGGATATGAAGCTAACTCATTGATTCGTCTGCATTTGAAGCTATATCACATATATCCCAAGCGTTTGAAAGTAAATCATTTGTTTCGCATGCATTTGAAGCTCACTCGTTTGCTTCGTCTGCATTTGGAGCTATATCACTTATATCCCAAGTGTTTGAAGCTAAATCATTTGTTTCGCATGGATTTGAAGCTAAACCTTCTACATCGCATTGATTTGAAGCTAAATCATGTGTTTCGCTTGGATTTTAAGCTTTCTCTCTTGTTTCGTCTGCATTTGAAGCTATATCACTTATATCGCATGTATCTGATGCTGAATCATTTGTATCGCATGGATTTGAAGATAATCCTTCTACTTCGAAGTGATTTGAAGCTAAATCATGTGTTTCGCTTGGATATGAAGCTAACTCGTTTGTTTCGTCTCCATTTGAAGCTATATCTCTTATATCGCAAGTATCTGAAGCTATATCGTTTGTGTCGCATGGATTTGAAGCTAAACATTCTATATCGCATTGATTTGAAGCTAAATCATGTGTTTCGCGTGGATTTGAAGCTAAACCTTCTACATCGTATTGATTTGAAGCTAAATCATGTGTTTCTCTTGATTTGAAGCTAACTCGTTTGTTTCGTCTGCATTTGAAGCGATATCACTTATATCGCAACTATCTGATGTTAAATCATTTGTTTCGCATGGATTTGAATCTAACTCGTTTGTTTCGTCTGAATTTGAAGCTATATCACTTATATCCCAAGAGTTTGAAGCTAAATCATTTGTTTCGCATGCATTTGAAGCTAAACTTGCTACATACCATTGATTTGAAGCTTAATCACGTGTTTAGTATGGATTTGTAGCTAACTCGTTTGTTTCCCCTGCATTTGAAGCTATATTGCTTATATCGCAAGTATCTGAAGCTATATCATTTGTGTCGCATGGATTTGAAGCTAAACCTTCTATATCGAATTGACTTGAAGCTAAATCATGTGTTTGGCTTGGATATGAAGCTAACTCGTTTGTTTCGTCTGAATTTGAAGCTATATCTCTTATATCGCAAGTATCTGAAGCTAAATCATTTGTATCTCATGGATTTGAAGCTAAAGATTCTTCATAGCATTGATTTGAAGATTAATCATGTGCTTTTGCGAGGATTTGAAGCTAACCCGTCTGTTTGTCCTGCATTTGAAGCTATATCACTTAGATCGCATGTATGTAATGCTAAATCATTTGTTTCGCATGGATTTGAATCTAATCCTTCTACTTCGAATTGATTTTAAGCTCGATCATTTGCTTCGCATGGATTTGAAGCTAAACCTTCTATATCGCATTGATTTGAAGCTAAATCATGTGTATCGTATGGTTTTGAAGCTAATCCTTCTACTTCGCATTGATTTGAAGCTAAATCATGTGTTTGACTTGCATATGAAACTAACTCGTTTGTTTCGTCTGAATTTGAAGCTATATCTCTTATATCGCAAGTATCTGAAGCTAAATCATTTGTATCGCATAGATTTGAAGCTAATCCTTCTACTAGGAATTGATTTGAAGCTAAATCATGTGCATCGCATGGATTTGAAGCTAACTCGTTTGTTTCGTCTGCATTTGGAACTATATCTCTTATATCACAAGTATCTGAAGCTAAATCATTTGTATCGCATGGATTTGAAGCTAATACTTCTACTTCGAATTGATTTGAAGCTCAATCATTTGCATCGCATGGATTTGAAGCCAAATCTTCTATATCGAATTGATTTGAAGCTAAATCATGTGTTTCGCGTGGATTTGAATCTATCTCGTTTGATTAATCTTCATTTGAAGCTATATCACATATATCGCAAACATCTGATCTTAAATCATTTGTTTTGCTTGGATTTGAAGCTAAATCTTCTACATCGCATTGATTTGCAGCTAAATCATGTGTTTCGCATGGTTTTGAATCTAACTCGTTTGTTTCGTCTGCATTTGAAGCTATATCACTTATATCCCTAGTCTTTGTAGCTAAATCACCTGTTTCGCATGGATTTGAAGCTAAACCTTCTACATCGCATTGATTTAAAGCTAAATCATGTGTTTCGCTTGGATATGAAGCCAACTCGTTTGTTTCGTCTTGCTTTTGAAACTATATCTCTTATATCGCAAGTATCTGAAGCTAAATCATTTGTATCGCATGGATTTGAAGCTAATCCTTCTACTTCGAATTGATTTAAAGCTAAATCATGTGTTTCGCTAGGATTTGAAGCTATCTCGTTTGTTTCGTCTGCATTTGAAGCTGTATCACTTATATCCCAAGTGTTTGAAGCTAAATCATTTGCTTCGCATGGATTTGAAGTTAAACCTTCTATATCGCTTTGATTTGAAGCTAAATCATGTGTTTGGCGTGTATTTGACACTAAACCTTCTACATCGCATTGATTTGAACCTAAGTAATGTGTTTCGCTTGGATTTGAAGCTATCTCGTTTTTTTCGTCTGCATTTGAAGCTATATCACTTATATCGCAACTATCTGATGTTAAATCATTTGTTTCGCATGGATTTGAAGCTAAATCTTCTATATCGCATTTATTTGCAGCTGAATCATGTGTTTCGTATGGATTTGAAGCTTACTCGTTTGCTTCGTCTGCATTTGAAGCTATATCACTTATATCCGAAGTGTTTGAAGCTAAATCATTTGTTTCGCATGAATTTGAAGCTAAACCTTCTATATCGCATTGATTTGAAGCTAAATCATGTGTTTCGCATGATTTGAAGCCAACTCGCTTGTTTCTTCTGCATTTGAAGCTACATCACTTTTATCCCAAGTGTTTGAAGCTAAATCATTTTTTTCGCATGGATTTGAAGCTAAACCTTCTACATCGCATTGATTTAAAGCTAAATCATGTGTATCCCTTGGATATGAAGCTAACTCATTGATTCGTCTGCATTTGAAGCTATATCACATATATCCCAAGCGTTTGAAAGTAAATCATTTGTTTCGCATGCATTTGAAGCTCACTCGTTTGCTTCGTCTGCATTTGAAGCTATATCACTTATATCCCAAGTGTTTGAAGCTAAATCATTTGTTTCGCATGGATTTGAAGCTAAACCTTCTACATCGCATTGATTTGAAGCTAAATCATGTGTTTCGCTTGGATTTTAAGCTTTCTCTCTTGTTTCGTCTGCATTTGAAGCTATATCACTTATATCGCATGTATCTGATGCTGAATCATTTGTATCGCATGGATTTGAAGATAATCCTTCTACTTCGAAGTGATTTGAAGCTAAATCATGTGTTTCGCTTGGATATGAAGCTAACTCGTTTGTTTCGTCTCCATTTGAAGCTATATCTCTTATATCGCAAGTATCTGAAGCTATATCGTTTGTGTCGCATGGATTTGAAGCTAAACATTCTATATCGCATTGATTTGAAGCTAAATCATATGTTTCGCGTGGATTTGAAGCTCAACCTTCTATATCGCATTGTTTTGAAGCTAAATCATGTGTTTGGCGTAGATTTGAAGCTCACTCGTTTGCTTCGTCTGCATTTGAAGCTACATCACTTATATCCCACGTGTTTGAAGTTAAATCATTTGTTTCGCATGGATTTGAAGCTAAATCTTCTACATCGCATTGATTTGCAGCTAAATCGTTTGTTTCGCATGGATTTGAACCTAACTCGTTTGTTTCGTCTGCATTTGAAGCTATATCACTTATATCGCAATTATCTGAAGCTAAATCATTGGTTTCTCATGTATTTGAAGCTATGCCTACTACTTCGCATTGATTTGAAGCTAAATCATTTGTTTCGCTTGGATTTGAAGCTAACACGTTTGTATCACATGCAGTTGAACCTACATCATGTACATCACAAGTATTTCAAGCTGAACTATTTTTGCGCACAAATATTAAGCGGAACCATGTATTTCCCATGAATTTGAATCTAAATTATGTGTTTGGCATTGATTTGAAGCTAACTCGTTTGTTTCGTATGCATTAGAAGCTATATCATTTATATCACATGTATCTGATGCTAAATCATTTGTTTCGCATGGATTTGAAGCGAAACCGTCTTCATCGCATTGATTTGCAGCAAAATCATATGTTTCTCATGGATTTGAAGCTAACTCGTTTGTTTCTTCTGCATTTGAAGCTACATCACTTTTATCCCAAGTGTTTGAAGCTAAATCATTTTTTTCGCATGGATTTGAAGCTATACCTTCTACATCGCATTGATTTAAAGCTAAATCATGTGTATCCCTTGGATATGAAGCTAACTCATTGATTCGTCTGCATTTGAAGCTATATCACATATATCCCAAGCGTTTGAAAGTAAATCATTTGTTTCGCATGCATTTGAAGCTCACTCGTTTGCTTCGTCTGCATTTGAAGCTATATCACTTATATCCCAAGTGTTTGAAGCTAAATCATTTGTTTCGCATGGATTTGAAGCTAAACCTTCTACATCGCATTGATTTGAAGCTAAATCATGTGTTTCGCTTGGATTTTAAGCTTTCTCTCTTGTTTCGTCTGCATTTGAAGCTATATCACTTATATCGCATGTATCTGATGCTGAATCATTTGTATCGCATGGATTTGAAGATAATCCTTCTACTTCGAAGTGATTTGAAGCTAAATCATGTGTTTCGCTTGGATATGAAGCTAACTCGTTTGTTTCGTCTCCATTTGAAGCTATATCTCTTATATCGCAAGTATCTGAAGCTATATCGTTTGTGTCGCATGGATTTGAAGCTAAACATTCTATATCGCATTGATTTGAAGCTAAATCATGTGTTTCGCGTGGATTTGAAGCTAAACCTTCTACATCGTATTGATTTGAAGCTAAATCATGTGTTTCTCTTGATTTGAAGCTAACTCGTTTGTTTCGTCTGCATTTGAAGCGATATCACTTATATCGCAACTATCTGATGTTAAATCATTTGTTTCGCATGGATTTGAATCTAACTCGTTTGTTTCGTCTGAATTTGAAGCTATATCACTTATATCCCAAGAGTTTGAAGCTAAATCATTTGTTTCGCATGCATTTGAAGCTAAACTTGCTACATACCATTGATTTGAAGCTTAATCACGTGTTTAGTATGGATTTGTAGCTAACTCGTTTGTTTCCCCTGTATTTGAAGCTATATCGCTTATATCGCAAGTATCTGAAGCTATATCATTTGTGTCGCATGGATTTGAAGCTAAACCTTCTATATCGAATTGACTTGAAGCTAAATCATGTGTTTGGCTTGGATATGAAGCTAACTCGTTTGTTTCGTCTGAATTTGAAGCTATATCTCTTATATCGCAAGTATCTGAAGCTAAATCATTTGTATCTCATGGATTTGAAGCTAAAGATTCTTCATAGCATTGATTTGAAGATTAATCATGTGCTTTTGCGAGGATTTGAAGCTAACCCGTCTGTTTGTCCTGCATTTGAAGCTATATCACTTAGATCGCATGTATGTAATGCTAAATCATTTGTTTCGCATGGATTTGAATCTAATCCTTCTACTTCGAATTGATTTTAAGCTCGATCATTTGCTTCGCATGGATTTGAAGCTAAACCTTCTATATCGCATTGATTTGAAGCTAAATCATGTGTATCGTATGGTTTTGAAGCTAATCCTTCTACTTCGCATTGATTTGAAGCTAAATCATGTGTTTGACTTGCATATGAAACTAACTCGTTTGTTTCGTCTGAATTTGAAGCTATTTCTCTTATATCGCAAGTATCTGAAGCTAAATCATTTGTATCGCATAGATTTGAAGCTAATCCTTCTACTAGGAATTGATTTGAAGCTAAATCATGTGCATCGCATGGATTTGAAGCTAACTCGTTTGTTTCGTCTGCATTTGGAACTATATCTCTTATATCACAAGTATCTGAAGCTAAATCATTTGTATCGCATGGATTTGAAGCTAATACTTCTACTTCGAATTGATTTGAAGCTCAATCATTTGCATCGCATGGATTTGAAGCCAAATCTTCTATATCGAATTGATTTGAAGCTAAATCATGTGTTTCGCGTGGATTTGAATCTATCTCGTTTGATTAATCTTCATTTGAAGCTATATCACATATATCGCAAACATCTGATCTTAAATCATTTGTTTTGCTTGGATTTGAAGCTAAATCTTCTACATCGCATTGATTTGCAGCTAAATCATGTGTTTCGCATGGTTTTGAATCTAACTCGTTTGTTTCGTCTGCATTTGAAGCTATATCACTTATATCCCTAGTCTTTGTAGCTAAATCACCTGTTTCGCATGGATTTGAAGCTAAACCTTCTACATCGCATTGATTTAAAGCTAAATCATGTGTTTCGCTTGGATATGAAGCCAACTCGTTTGTTTCGTCTTGCTTTTGAAACTATATCTCTTATATCGCAAGTATCTGAAGCTAAATCATTTGTATCGCATGGATTTGAAGCTAATCCTTCTACTTCGAATTGATTTAAAGCTAAATCATGTGTTTCGCTAGGATTTGAAGCTATCTCGTTTGTTTCGTCTGCATTTGAAGCTGTATCACTTATATCCCAAGTGTTTGAAGCTAAATCATTTGCTTCGCATGGATTTGAAGTTAAACCTTCTATATCGCTTTGATTTGAAGCTAAATCATGTGTTTGGCGTGTATTTGACACTAAACCTTCTACATCGCATTGATTTGAACCTAAGTAATGTGTTTCGCTTGGATTTGAAGCTATCTCGTTTTTTTCGTCTGCATTTGAAGCTATATCACTTATATCGCAACTATCTGATGTTAAATCATTTGTTTCGCATGGATTTGAAGCTAAATCTTCTATATCGCATTTATTTGCAGCTGAATCATGTGTTTCGTATGGATTTGAAGCTTACTCGTTTGCTTCGTCTGCATTTGAAGCTATATCACTTATATCCGAAGTGTTTGAAGCTAAATCATTTGTTTCGCATGGATTTGAAGCTAAACCTTCTATATCGCATTGATTTGAAGCTAAATCATGTGTTTCGCATGATTTGAAGCCAACTCGCTTGTTTCTTCTGCATTTGAAGCTACATCACTTTTATCCCAAGTGTTTGAAGCTAAATCATTTTTTTCGCATGGATTTGAAGCTAAACCTTCTACATCGCATTGATTTAAAGCTAAATCATGTGTATCCCTTGGATATGAAGCTAACTCATTGATTCGTCTGCATTTGAAGCTATATCACATATATCCCAAGCGTTTGAAAGTAAATCATTTGTTTCGCATGCATTTGAAGCTCACTCGTTTGCTTCGTCTGCATTTGAAGCTATATCACTTATATCCCAAGTGTTTGAAGCTAAATCATTTGTTTCGCATGGATTTGAAGCTAAACCTTCTACATCGCATTGATTTGAAGCTAAATCATGTGTTTCGCTTGGATTTTAAGCTTTCTCTCTTGTTTCGTCTGCATTTGAAGCTATATCACTTATATCGCATGTATCTGATGCTGAATCATTTGTATCGCATGGATTTGAAGATAATCCTTCTACTTCGAAGTGATTTGAAGCTAAATCATGTGTTTCGCTTGGATATGAAGCTAACTCGTTTGTTTCGTCTCCATTTGAAGCTATATCTCTTATATCGCAAGTATCTGAAGCTATATCGTTTGTGTCGCATGGATTTGAAGCTAAACATTCTATATCGCATTGATTTGAAGCTAAATCATATGTTTCGCGTGGATTTGAAGCTAAACCTTCTATATCGCATTGTTTTGAAGCTAAATCATGTGTTTGGCGTAGATTTGAAGCTCACTCGTTTGCTTCGTCTGCATTTGAAGCTACATCACTTATATCCCACGTGTTTGAAGTTAAATCATTTGTTTCGCATGGATTTGAAGCTAAATCTTCTACATCGCATTGATTTGCAGCTAAATCGTTTGTTTCGCATGGATTTGAACCTAACTCGTTTGTTTCGTCTGCATTTGAAGCTATATCACTTATATCGCAATTATCTGAAGCTAAATCATTGGTTTCTCATGTATTTGAAGCTATGCCTACTACTTCGCATTGATTTGAAGCTAAATCATTTGTTTCGCTTGGATTTGAAGCTAACACGTTTGTATCACATGCAGTTGAACCTACATCATGTACATCACAAGTATTTCAAGCTGAACTATTTTTGCGCACAAATATTAAGCGGAACCATGTATTTCCCATGAATTTGAATCTAAATTATGTGTTTGGCATTGATTTGAAGCTAACTCGTTTGTTTCGTATGCATTAGAAGCTATATCATTTATATCACATGTATCTGATGCTAAATCATTTGTTTCGCATGGATTTGAAGCGAAACCGTCTTCATCGCATTGATTTGCAGCAAAATCATGTGTTTCTCATGGATTTGAAGCTAACTCGTTTGTTTACCATGCATTTGAAGCTATATCACTTACATCGCAAGTTCCTGTGCTAAATCATTTGTTTCGCATTGATATGAAGCTAAAGATTCTACATCGCATTGATTTGAAGATAAGGCATGTGATTCTCTTGGATTTGAAGCTAACTCGTTCGTTTCGTTTGCATTTGATCCTATATCACTTATAATGCAAGTATCTGAAGCTCAATCATTGCTTTCGCATGGATTTGAAGCTAAACCTTCTACATCGCATAGATTTGAATCTAATTTGTTTGATTCGTCTGAACTTGAAGCTATATCTCTTATATCGCAAGTATCTGAAGCTAAATCATTTGTTTCGCATGGATTTGAAGCTAAATCTCCTACATCGCATTGATTTGCACCTAAATCATGTGTTTCGCATGGATTTGAAGATAACTCGTTTGTTTCATCTGAATTTGAAGCTATATCACTTATATCCCAAGTGTTTGAAGCTAAATCATTTGTTTCGCATGGATTTGAAGCTAAACCTTCTACATCGCATTTATTTAAAGCTAAATCATGTGTTTCGCTTAGATATGAAGCTAACTCGTTTGTTTCGTTTGCATTTGAAGCTATATCAATTATATCGCAAGTATCTGAAGCTAAATCATTTGTGTCGCAAGTATTTGAAGCTAAACCTTCTACATAGCATTGATTTGAAGCTAAATCATATGTTTGGCTTGGATATGAAGCTAAAGATTCTACATCGCATTGATTTGAAGCTAAATCATGTGTTTCGCTTGGATTTGAAGCTAACTCGTTTGTTTCTTCTGCATTTGAAGCTATATCACTTATATCCCAAGTGTTTGAAGCTAAATCATTTTTTTCGCATGGATTTAAAGCTAAACCTTCTACATCGCATTTATTTAAAGCTAAATCATGTGTATCCCTTGGATATGAAGCTAACTCGTTTGATTCGTCATCAGTTGAAGCTATATCACTTATAACGCATGTATCTGATGCTAAATCATTTGTATCGCATAGATTTGAAGCTAATCCTTCTACTTCGAATTGATTTGAAGCTAAATCATGTGTTTGGCTTGGATATGAGCTAACTCGTTTGTTTCGTCTGAATTTAAAGCTATATCTCTTATATCGCAAGTATCTGAAGCTAAATCATTTGTTTCGCATGAATGTGAAGCTAAACCTTTTATATCGCATTGATTTGAAGCTAAATCATGTGTTTCTCATGGATTTGAAGCTAACTCGTTTGTTTACCATGCATTTGAAGCTATATCACTTATATCGCAAGTTCCTGTGCTAAATCATTTGTTTCGCATTGATATCAAGCTAAAGATTCTACATCGCATTGATATGAAGATAAGGCATGTGATTCTCTTGGATTTGAAGCTAACTCGTTTGTTTCGTTTGCATTTGATCATATATCACTTATAATGCAAGTATCTGAAGCTCAATCATTGCTTTCGCATGGATTTGAAGCTAAACCTTCTACATCGCATAGATTTGAAGCTAACTCGTTTGATTCGGCTGAATTTGAAGCTATATCTCTTATATCGCAAGTATCTGAAGCTAAATCATTTGTATCGCATGGATTTGAAGCTAAATCTCCTACATCGCATTGATTTGCACCTAAATCATGTGTTTCGCATGGATTTGAAGATAACTCGTTTGTTTCATCTGAATTTGAAGCTATATCACTTATATCCCAAGTGTTTGAAGCTAAATCATTTGTTTCGCATGGATTTGAAGCTAAACCTTCTACATCGCATTTATTTAAAGCTAAATCATGTGTTTCGCTTAGATATGAAGCTAACTCGTTTGTTTCGTTTGCATTTGAAGCTATATCAATTATATCGCAAGTATCTGAAGCTAAATCATTTGTGTCGCAAGGATTTGAAGCTAAACCTTCTACATAGCATTGATTTGAAGCTAAATCATATGTTTGGCTTGGATATGAAGCTAAAGATTCTACATCGCATTGATTTGAAGCTAAATCATGTGTTTCGCGTGGATTTGAAGCTAACTCGTTTGTTTCGCCTGCATTTGAAGCTATATCACTTACATCGCAACTGCCAGATGTTAAATCATTTGTTTCGCATGGATTTGAAGCTAAATCTTCTACATCACATTGATTTGCAGCTAAATCATGTGTGTCGCCTGGATATGAAACTAACTCGTTGTTTCGTCTGCATTTGAAGCTATATCACTTATATCGCCACTATCTGATGTTAAATCATTTGTTTCGCATGGATTTGAAGCTAAATCTTCTACATCGCATTGATTTGCAGCTAAATCGTTTGTTTCGCATGGATTTGAATCTAACTCGTTTGTTTCGTCTGCATTTGAAGCTATATCACTTATATCCCAAGTGTTTGAAGCTAAATCATTTGTTTCGCATGGACTTGAAGCTAAACATTCTACATCGCCTTGATTAAAAAGCTAAATCATGTGTTTCGCTTGGATATGAAGCTAACTCGTTTGTTTCGTCTGCATTTGAAGCTATATCTCTTATATCGAAAGTATCTGAAGGTAAATCATTTGTATGGCATGGATTTGAAGCTAATCCTTCTACTTCGAATTGATTTGAAGCTAAATCATGTGTTTGGCTTGGATATGAAGCTAACTCGTTTGTTTCGTCTGAATTTGAAGCTATATCTCTTATATCGCAAGTATCTGAGGCTAAATCATTTGTTTCGCATGGATGTGAAGCTAAACCATTTATATCGCATTGATTCGAAGCTAAATCATGTGTTTCGCGTGGATTTGAAGCTAAAGATTCTACATCGCATTGATTTGAAGCTAAATCATGTGTTTCGCTTGGATTTGAAGCTAACTCGTTTGTTTCGTCTGCATTTGAAGCTATATCACTTATATCCCAAGTGTTTGAAGCTAAATCATTTGTTTCGCATGGACTTGAAGCTAAACATTCTATATCGCCTTGATTAAAAAGCTAAATCATGTGTTTCGCTTGGATATGAAGCTAACTCGTTTGTTTCGTCTGCATTTGAAGCTATATCTCTTATATCGAAAGTATCTGAAGGTAAATCATTTGTATGGCATGGATTTGAAGCTAATCCTTCTACTTCGAATTGATTTGAAGCTAAATCATGTGTTTGGCTTGGATATGAAGCTAACTCGTTTGTTTCGTCTGAATTTGAAGCTATATCTCTTATATCGCAAGTATCTGAGGCTAAATCATTTGTTTCGCATGAATGTGAAGCTAAACCTTTTATATCGCATTGATTTGAAGCTAAATCATGTGTTTCTCATGGATTTGAAGCTAACTCGTTTGTTTACCATGCATTTGAAGCTATATCACTTATATCGCAAGTTCCTGTGCTAAATCATATGTTTCGCATTGATATGAAGCTAAAGATTCTACATCGCATTGATTTGAAGATAAGGCATGTGATTCTCTTGGATTTGAAGCTAACTCGTTTGTTTCGTTTGCATTTGATCCTATATCACTTATAATGCAAGTATCTGAAGCTCAATCATTGCTTTCGCATGGATTTGAAGCTAAAGATTCTACATCGCATTGATTTGAAGCTAAATCATGTGTTTCGCGTGGATTTGAAGCTAAACATTCTATATCGCATTGATTTGCAGCTAAATCATGTGTGTCGCCTGGATATGAAACTAACTCGTTGTTTCGTCTGCATTTGAAGCTATATCACTTATATCGCAAGTATCTGAAGCTTATTCATTCGTGACGCATGGATTTGAAGCTAAACCTTCTACATAGCATTGATTTGAAGCATAATCATGTGTTTCGCTTGGATATGAAGCTAACTCGTTTGTTTCGTCTGCATTTGAAGCTATATCTCTTATATCGAAAGTATCTGAAGGTAAATCATTTGTATGGCATGGATTTGAAGCTAATCCTTCTACTTCGAATTGATTTGAAGCTAAATCATGTGTTTGGCTTGGATATGAAGCTAACTCGTTTGTTTCGTCTGAATTTGAAGCTATATCTCTTATATCGCAAGTATCTGAGGCTAAATAATTTGTTTCGCATGGATGTGAAGCTAAACCATTTATATCGCATTGATTCGAAGCTAAATCATGTGTTTCGCGTGGATTTGAAGCTAAAGATCCTACATCGCATTGATTTGATGCTAAATCATGTGTTTCGCTTGGATTTGAAGCTAACTCGTTTGTTTCGTCTGCATTTGAAGCTATATCACTTATATCCCAAGTGTTTGAAGCTAAATCATTTGTTTCGCATGGACTTGAAGCTAAACATTCTATATCGCCTTGATTAAAAAGCTAAATCATGTGTTTCGCTTGGATATGAAGCTAACTCGTTTGTTTCGTCTGCATTTGAAGCTATATCTCTTATATCGAAAGTATCTGAAGGTAAATCATTTGTATGGCATGGATTTGAAGCTAATCCTTCTACTTCGAATTGATTTGAAGTTAAATCATGTGTTTGGCTTGGATATGAAGCTAACTCGTTTGTTTCGTCTGAATTTGAAGCTATATCTCTTATATCGCAAGTATCTGAGGCTAAATCATTTGTTTCGCATGAATGTGAAGCTAAACCTTTTATATCGCATTGATTTGAAGCTAAATCATGTGTTTCTCATGGATTTGAAGCTAACTCGTTTGTTTACCACGCATTTGAAGCTATATCACTTATATCGCAAGTTCCTGTGCTAAATCATATGTTTCGCATTGATATGAAGCTAAAGATTCTACATCGCATTGATTTGAAGATAAGGCATGTGATTCTCTTGGATTTGAAGCTAACTCGTTTGTTTCGTTTGCATTTGATCCTATATCACTTATAATGCAAGTATCTGAAGCTCAATCATTGCTTTCGCATGGATTTGAAGCTAAAGATTCTACATCGCATTGATTTGAAGCTAAATCATGTGTTTCGCGTGGATTTGAAGCTAAACATTCTATATCGCATTGATTTGCAGCTAAATCATGTGTGTCGCCTGGATATGAAACTAACTCGTTGTTTCGTCTGCATTTGAAGCTATTTCACTTATATCGCAAGTATCTGAAGCTTATTCATTCGTGACGCATGGATTTGAAGCTAAACCTTCTACATAGCATTGATTTGAAGCATAATCATGTGTTTTGCATGGATTTGAAGCTAACTCGTTTGTTTCTTCTGCAGTTGAAGCTATATCACTTATATCGCATGTATCTGATGCTAAATCATTCGTATTGCATAGATTTGAAGCTAATCCTTCTACCTCGAATTGATTTGAAGCTAAATCATGTGTTTGCCTTGGATATGAAGCTAACTCATTTGTTTCGCCTGCATTTGAAGCTATATCACTTACATCGCAACTATCAGATGCTAAATCATTTGTTTCGCATGGATTTGGAGCTAAATCTTCTACATCGCATTGATTAGCAGCTAAATCATGTGTTTCGCTTGGATATGAAGCTAACTCGTTTGTTTCGTCTGCATTTGAAGCTATATCACTTATATCGCCACTATCTGATGTTAAATCATTTGTTTCGCATGGATTTGGAGCTAAATCTTCTACAACGCATTGATTTGCAGCTAAATCGTTTGTTTCGCATGGATTTGAATCTAACTCGTTTGTTTCGTCTGCATTTGAAGCTATATCACTTATATCCCAAGTGTTTGAAGCTAAATCATTTGTTTCGCATGGATTTGAAGCTAAACCTTCTACATTGCATTGATTTAAAGCTAAATCATGTGTTTCGCTTGGATATGAATCTAACTCGTTTGTTTCGTCTGCATTTGAAGCTATATCTCTTATATCGAAAGTATCTGAAGGTAAATCATTTGTATCGCATGGATTTGAAGCTAAACCTTCTACATCGCATAGATATGAAGCTAACTCGTTTGTTTCGTCTGCATTTGAAGCTATATCACTTATATCGCCACTATCTGATGTTAAATCATTTGTTTCGCATGGATTTGAAGCTAAATCTTCTACATCGCATTGAATTGCAGCTAAATCGTTTGTTTCGCATGGATTTGAAACTATCTCATTTGTTTCGCCTGCATTTGAAGCTATATCAATTACATCGCAACTATCAGATGCTAAATCATTTGTTTCGCATGGATTTGGAGCTAAATCTTCTACATCGCATTGATTTGTAGCTAAATCATGTGTTTTGCTTGGATATGAAGCTAACTCGTTTGTTTCGTCTGCATTTGAAGCTATATCACTTATATCGCCACTATCTGATGTTAAATCATTTGTTTCGCATGGATTTGAAACTAAATCTTCTACATCGCATTGATTTGCAGCTAAATCGTTTGTTTCGCATGGATTTGAAGCTAACTCGTTTGTTTCTCCTGCAGTTGAAGCTATATCACTTATATCGCATGTATCTGATGCTAAATCATTCGTATTGCATAGATTTGAAGCTAATCCTTCTACCTCGAATTGATTTGAAGCTAAATCATGTGTTTGCCTTGGATATGAAGCTAACTCATTTGTTTCGCCTGCATTTGAAGCTATATCACTTATATCGCCACTATCTGATGTTAAATCATTTGTTTCGCATGGATTTGAAGCTAAATCTTCTACATCGCATTGATTTGCAGCTAAATCGTTTGTTTCGCATGGATTTGAATCTAACTCGTTTGTTTCGTCTGCATTTGAAGCTATATCACTTATATCCCAAGTGTTTGAAGCTAAATCATTTGTTTCGCATGGATTTGAAGCTAAACCTTCTACATCGCATTGATTTAAAGCTAAATCATGTGTATCCCTTGGATATGAAGCTAACTCGTTTGTTTCTTCTGCAGTTGAAGCTATATCACTTATATCGCATGTATCTGATGCTAAATCATTCGTATTGCATAGATTTGAAGCTAATCCTTCTACCTCGAATTGATTTGAAGCTAAATCATGTGTTTGCCTTGGATATGAAGCTAACTCATTTGTTTCGCCTGCATTTGAAGCTATATCACTTACATCGCAACTATCAGATGCTAAATCATTTGTTTCGCATGGATTTGGAGCTAAATCTTCTACCTCGAATTGATTTGAAGCTAAATCATGTGTTTCGCTTGGATATGAAGCTAACTCGTTTGTTTCGTCTGCATTTGAAGCTATATCACTTATATCGCCACTATCTGATGTTAAATCATTTGTTTCGCATGGATTTGAAGCTAAATCTTCTACATCGCATTGAATTGCAGCTAAATCGTTTGTTTCGCATGGATTTGAAACTATCTCATTTGTTTCGCCTGCATTTGAAGCTATATCAATTACATCGCAACTATCAGATGCTAAATCATTTGTTTCGCATGGATTTGGAGCTAAATCTTCTACATCGCATTGATTTGTAGCTAAATCATGTGTTTTGCTTGGATATGAAGCTAACTCGTTTGTTTCGTCTGCATTTGAAGCTATATCACTTATATCGCCACTATCTGATGTTAAATCATTTGTTTCGCATGGATTTGAAACTAAATCTTCTACATCGCATTGATTTGCAGCTAAATCGTTTGTTTCGCATGGATTTGAAGCTAACTCGTTTGTTTCTCCTGCAGTTGAAGCTATATCACTTATATCGCATGTATCTGATGCTAAATCATTCGTATTGCATAGATTTGAAGCTAATCCTTCTACCTCGAATTGATTTGAAGCTAAATCATGTGTTTGCCTTGGATATGAAGCTAACTCATTTGTTTCGCCTGCATTTGAAGCTATATCACTTATATCGCCACTATCTGATGTTAAATCATTTGTTTCGCATGGATTTGAAGCTAAATCTTCTACATCGCATTGATTTGCAGCTAAATCGTTTGTTTCGCATGGATTTGAATCTAACTCGTTTGTTTCGTCTGCATTTGAAGCTATATCACTTATATCCCAAGTGTTTGAAGCTAAATCATTTGTTTCGCATGGATTTGAAGCTAAACCTTCTACATCGCATTGATTTAAAGCTAAATCATGTGTATCCCTTGGATATGAAGCTAACTCGTTGTTTCGTCTGCATTTGAAGCTATATCACTTATATCGCAAGTATCTGAAGCTTATTCATTTGTGACGCATGGACTTGAAGCTAAACCTTCTACATAGCATTGATTTGAAGCATAATCATGTGTTTTGCATGGATTTGAAGCTAACTCGTTTGTTTCTTCTGCAGTTGAAGCTATATCACTTATATCGCATGTATCTGATGTTAAATCATTCGTATTGCATAGATTTGAAGCTAATCCTTCTACCTCGAATTGATTTGAAGCTAAATCATGTGTTTGCCTTGGATATGAAGCTAACTCATTTGTTTCGCCTGCATTTGAAGCTATATCACTTACATCGCAACTATCAGATGCTAAATCATTTGTTTCGCATGGATTTGGAGCTAAATCTTCTACATCGCATTGATTTGCAGCTAAATCATGTGTTTCGCTTGGATATGAAGCTAACTCGTTTGTTTCGTCTGAATTTGAAGCTATATCTATTATCGCAAGTATCTGAAGCTAAATCATTTGTTTCGCATGGATGTGAAGCTAAACCATCTACATCGCATTGATTTAAAGCTAAGTCATGTGTTTCGCTTGGATATGAAGCTAACTCGTTTGTTTCGTCTGCATTTGAAGCTATATCTCTTATATCGCTAGTATCTGAAGCTAAATCATTTGTGTCGCATGGATTTGAAGCTAAACCTTCTACATCGCATTAATTTGAAGCATAATCATCTGTTTTGCATGGATTTGAGGCTAACTCGTTTGTTTCTCCTGCATTTGATGCTATATCACTTACATCTTAGTTGTCTGATGCTAAATCATTTGTTTCGCATGGATTTTTATCTAATCCTTCTACTTCGAATTAATTTGAAGCTCAATCATGTGTTTGTCTTGGATATGAAGCTAACTGGTTTGTTTCGTCTGAATTTGAAGCTATATCACTTACATCGCAACTATCAGATGCTAAACCATTTGTTTCGCATGGATTTGGAGCTAAATCTTCTACATCGCATTGATTTGCAGCTAAATCATGTGTTTCGCTTGGTTATGAAGCTAACTCGTTTGTTTCGTCTGCATTTGAAGCTATATCACTTATATCGCAACTATCTGATGTTAAATCATTTGTTTCGCATGGATGTGAAGCTAAACCATCTACATCGCATTGATTTAAAGCTAAGTCATGTGTTTCGCTTGGATATGAAGCTAACTCGTTTGTTTCGTCTGCATTTGAAGCTATATCACTTATATCCCAAGTGTTTGAAGCTAAATCATTTGTTTCGCATGGATTTGAAGCTAAACCTTCTACATCGCCTTGATTAAAAAGCTAAATCATGTGTTTCGCTTGGATATGAAGCTAACTCGTTTGTTTCGTCTGCATTTGAAGCTATATCTCTTATATCGAAAGTATCTGAAGGTAAATCATTTGTATCGCATGGATTTGAAGCTAATCCTTCTACTTCGAATTGATTTGAAGCTAAATCATGTGTTTGGCTTGGATATGAAGCTAACTCGTTTGTTTGGTCTGAATTTGAAGCCAAATCTCTTATATCGCAAGTATCTGAAGCTAAATCATTTGTTTCGCATGGATGTGAAGCTAAACCTTTTATATCGCATTGATTTGAAGCTAAATCATTTATTTCGCATGGATTTGAAGCTAAACCTTCTACATCGCATTTATTTAAAGCTAAATCATGTGTATCCCTTGGATATGAAGCTAACTCGTTTGTTTCGTCTGAATTTGAAGCTATATCACTTACATCGCAACTATCAGATGCTAAATCATTTGTTTCGCATGGATTTGGAGCTAAATCTTCTACATCGCATTGATTTGCAGCTAAATCATGTGTTTCGCTTGGTTATGAAGCTAACTCGTTTGTTTCGTCTGCATTTTAAGCTATATCGCTTATATCGCAACTATCTGATGTTAAATCATTTGTTTCGCATGGATTTGAAGCTAAATCTTCTACATCGCATTGATTTGCAGCTAAATCGTTTATTTCGCATGGATTTGAAGCTAAAGATTCTACATCGCATTGATTTGAAGCTAAATCATGTGTTTCGCTTGGATTTGAAGATAACTCGTTTGTTTCTTCTGCATTTGAAGCTATATCACTTATATCCCAAGTGTTTGAAGCTAAATCATTTTTTTCGCATGGATTTGAAGCTATACCTTCTACATCGCATCTATTTAAAGCTAAATCATGTGTATCCCTTGGATATGAAGCTAACTCGTTTGATTCGTCTGCATTTGAAGCTATATCACATATATCCCAAGCGTTTGAAGCTAAATCATTTGTTTCGCATGGATTTGAAGCTAATCTTTCTACTTCGAATTGATTTGAAGCTAAATCATGTGTTTGGCTTGGATGTGAAGCTAACTCGTTTGTTGCGTCTGAATTTAAAGCTATATCTCTTATATCGCAAGTATCAGAAGCTAAATCATTTGTTTCGCATGGATTTGAAGCTAAACCTTCTACATCGCCTTGATTAAAAAGCTAAATCATGTGTTTCGCTTGGATATGAAGCTAACTCGTTTGTTTCGTCTGCATTTGAAGCTATATCTCTTATATCGAAAGTATCTGAAGGTAAATCATTTGTATCGCATGGATTTGAAGCTAATCCTTCTACTTCGAATTGATTTGAAGCTAAATCATGTGTTTGGCTTGGATATGAAGCTAACTCGTTTGTTTGGTCTGAATTTGAAGCTATATCTCTTATATCGCAAGTATCTGAAGCTAAATCATTTGTTTCGCATGGATGTGAAGCTAAACCTTTTATATCGCATTGATTTGAAGCTAAATCATTTATTTCGCATGGATTTGAAGCTAAACCTTCTACATCGCATTTATTTAAGGCTAAATCGTGTGTATCCCTTGGATATGAAGCTAACTCGTTTGTTTCGTCTGAATTTGAAGCTATATCATTTACATCGCAACTATCAGATGCTAAATCATTTGTTTCGCATGGATTTGGAGCTAAATCTTCTACATCGCATTGATTTGCAGCTAAATCATGTGTTTCGCTTGGTTATGAAGCTAACTCGTTTGTTTCGTCTGCATTTGAAGCTATATCACTTATATCGCAACTATCTGATGTTAAATCATTTGTTTCGCATGGATTTGAAGCTAAATCTTCTACATCGCATTGATTTGCAGCTAAATCGTTTATTTCGCATGGATTTGAAGCTAAAGATTCTACATCGCATTGATTTGAAGCTAGATCATGTGTTTCGCTTGGATTTGAAGATAACTCGTTTGTTTCTTCTGCATTTGAAGCTATATCACTTATATCCCAAGTGTTTGAAGCTAAATCATTTTTTTCGCATGGATTTGAAGCTATACCTTCTACATCGCATTTATTTAAAGCTAAATCATGTGTATCCCTTGGATATGAAGCTAACTCGTTTGATTCGTCTGCATTTGAAGCTATATCACATATATCCCAAGCGTTTGAAGCTAAATCATTTGTTTCGCTTGGATTTGAAGCTAATCTTTGTACTTCGAATTGATTTGAAGCTAAATCATGTGTTTGGCTTGGATATGAAGCTAACTCGTTTGTTTCGTCTGAATTTGAAGCTATATCACTTATATCGCAACTATCTGATGTCAAATCATTTGTTTCGCATGGATTTGAAGCTAAATCTTCTACATCGCATTGATTTGCAGCTGAATCATGTGTTTCGCATGGATTTTAAGCTAACTCGTTTGTTTCATCTGCATTTGAAGCTATATCACTTATATCCCAAGTGTTTGGAGCTAATTCATTTGTTTCGCATGGATGTGAAGCTAAACCTTCTACAACGCATTGATTTAAAGATAAATCATGTGTTTCGCTTGGATATGAAGTTAACTCGTTTGTTTCATCTGCATTTGAAGCAATATCACATATATCGCAAGCGTTTGAACGTGAATAATTTGTTTCGCATGGATTTGAAGCTAAACCTTCTACATCGCATTGATTTAAAGCTAAATCGTGTGTTTTTCTTCAATATGAAGCTAACTCGTTGTTTTGTCTGAATTTGAAGATATATCACTTATATCGCAAGTATCTGAAGCTTATTCATTTGTGTCGTATGGATTTGAAGCTAAACCTTCTACATAGAATTGATTTGATGCTAAATCATGTGTTTGGTTTGGATACGAAGCTAACTCGTTTGTTTCGTCAGAATTTGAAGCTATATCTCTTATAACGCAAGTATCTGATGCTAAATCATTTGTTTCGCATGGATTTGAATCTAATCCTTCTACTTCGAATTGATTTGAAGCTCAATCATTTGTTTCGTATGGATTTGAAGCTAAACCTCCCATATCGCATTGATTTGAAGCTAAATCATTTGTTTCGCTTGGATTTGAAGCTATCTCGTTTGTTTCGTCTGCATTTGAAGCTATATCTCTTAAATCGCAAGTATCTGAAGCTAAATCATTTGTTTCGCATGGATGTGAAGCTAAACCTTTTATATCGCATTGATTTAAAGATAAATCATGTGTGTCGCTTGTATATGAAGCTAACTCGTTGTTTCGTCTGCATTTGAAGCTATATCACTTATATCGCAAGTATCTGAAGCTTATTCATTTGTGACGCATGGATTTGAAGCTAAACCTTCTACATAGCATTGATTTGAAGCATAATCATGTGTTTTGCATGGATTTGAAGCTAACTCGTTTGTTTCTCCTGCAGTTGCAGCTATATCACTTATATCGCATGTATCTGATGCTAAATCATTCGTATCGCATAGATTTGAAGCTAATCCTTCTACTTCGAATTGATTTGAAGCTAAATCATGTGTTTGCCTTGGATATGAAGCTAACTCGTTTGTTTCGTCTGAATTTGAAGCTATATCTCTTATATCGCAAGTATCTGAAGCTAAATCATTTGTTTCGCATGGATGTGAAGCTAAACCTTTTATATCGAATTGATTTGAAGCTCAATCATTTGCTTCGCATGAATTTGAAGCTAAACCTTCTATATCGCATTGATTTGAAGATAAATCATGTGTTTCGCTTGGATTTGAAGCTAACTCGTTCGTTTCCACTGCATTTGATGCTATCTGTCTTATATCGCAAGTATCTGAAGCTATATAATTTATGTCGCATGGATTTGAAGCTAAACCTCCTGTATCGCATTTATTTGAAGCTAAATCATGTATTACGCGTGGATTTGAAGCTAAACCTTCTACATCGCATTGATTTGAAGCTAAATCATGTGTTTCGCTTGGATTTGAAGCTAACTCGTTCGTTTCCACTGCATTTGATGCTATCTGTCTTATATCGCAAGTATCTGAAGCTATCTAATTTATGTCGCATGGATTTGAAGCTAAACCTCCTGTATCGCATTTATTTGAAGCTAAATCATGTGTTTCGCGTGGATTTGAAGCTAAACCTTCTACATCGCAATGATTTGAAGCTAAATCATGTGTTTCGCATGGATTTGAAGCTAACTCGTTTGTTTCGTCCGCATTTGAAGCTATATCTCTTATATCGCAAGTATCTGAAGCTATATCATTTGTGTCGCGTGGATTTGAAGCTAAACCTTCTACATCGCATTGATTTGAAGATAAATCATGTGTTTCGCGTGGATTTGAAGCTACACCTTCTACATCGCATTGATTTCAAGCTAAATCATGTGTTTCCCTTGTATTTGAAACTATCTCGTTTGTTACGTCTGCATTTGAAGCTATATCACTTATATCGCAACTATCTGATGTTAAATCATTTGTTTCGCATGGATTTGAAGCTAAATCTTCTACATCGCATTGATTTGCATCTAAATCGTTTGTTTCGCATGGATTTGAATCTAACTCGTTTGTTTCGTCTGCATTTGAAGCTATATCACTTATATCCCAAGTGTTTGAAGCTAAATCATTTGTTTCGCATGGATTTGAAGCTCACTCGTTTGCTTCGTCTGCAGTTGAAGCTGTATCACTTATATCGCATGTATCTGATGCTAAATCATTTGTATCGCATAGATTTGAAGCGAATCCTTCTACTTCGAATTGATTTGAAGCTAAGTCATGTGTTTGGCTTGGATATGAAGCTAACTCGTTTGTTTCGTCTGAATTTAAAGCTATATCTCTTATATCGCTAGTATCTGAAGCTAAATCATTTGTGTCGCATGGATTTGAAGCTAAACCTTCTACATCGCATTAATTTGAAGCATAATCATCTGTTTTGCATGGATTTGAGGCTAACTCGTTTGTTTCTCCTGCATTTGATGCTATATCACTTACATCTTAGTTGTCTGATGCTAAATCATTTGTTTCGCATGGATTTTTATCTAATCCTTCTACTTCGAATTAATTTGAAGCTCAATCATGTGTTTGTCTTGGATATGAAGCTAACTGGTTTGTTTCGTCTGAATTTGAAGCTATATCACTTACATCGCAACTATCAGATGCTAAACCATTTGTTTCGCATGGATTTGGAGCTAAATCTTCTACATCGCATTGATTTGCAGCTAAATCATGTGTATCGCTTGGATATGAAGCTAACTCGTTGTTTCGTCTGCATTTGAAGCTATATCACTTATATCGCAAGTATCTGAAGCTTATTCATTTGTGACGCATGGATCTGAAGCTAAACCATCTACATCGCATTGATTTAAAGCTAAGTCATGTGTTTCGCTTGGATATGAAGCTAACTCGTTTGTTTCGTCTGCATTTGAAGCTATATCTCTTATATCGCTAGTATCTGAAGCTAAATCATTTGTGTCGCATGGATTTGAAGCTAAACCTTCTACATCGCATTAATTTGAAGCATAATCATCTGTTTTGCATGGATTTGAGGCTAACTCGTTTGTTTCTCCTGCATTTGATGCTATATCACTTACATCTTAGTTGTCTGATGCTAAATCATTTGTTTCGCATGGATTTTTATCTAATCCTTCTACTTCGAATTAATTTGAAGCTCAATCATGTGTTTGTCTTGGATATGAAGCTAACTGGTTTGTTTCGTCTGAATTTGAAGCTATATCACTTACATCGCAACTATCAGATGCTAAACCATTTGTTTCGCATGGATTTGGAGCTAAATCTTCTACATCGCATTGATTTGCAGCTAAATCATGTGTTTCGCTTGGTTATGAAGCTAACTCGTTTGTTTCGTCTGCATTTGAAGCTATATCACTTATATCGCAACTATCTGATGTTAAATCATTTGTTTCGCATGGATGTGAAGCTAAACCATCTACATCGCATTGATTTAAAGCTAAGTCATGTGTTTCGCTTGGATATGAAGCTAACTCGTTTGTTTCGTCTGCATTTGAAGCTATATCACTTATATCCCAAGTGTTTGAAGCTAAATCATTTGTTTCGCATGGATTTGAAGCTAAACCTTCTACATCGCCTTGATTAAAAAGCTAAATCATGTGTTTCGCTTGGATATGAAGCTAACTCGTTTGTTTCGTCTGCATTTGAAGCTATATCTCTTATATCGAAAGTATCTGAAGGTAAATCATTTGTATCGCATGGATTTGAAGCTAATCCTTCTACTTCGAATTGATTTGAAGCTAAATCATGTGTTTGGCTTGGATATGAAGCTAACTCGTTTGTTTGGTCTGAATTTGAAGCTAAATCTCTTATATCGCAAGTATCTGAAGCTAAATCATTTGTTTCGCATGGATGTGAAGCTAAACCTTTTATATCGCATTGATTTGAAGCTAAATCATTTATTTCGCATGGATTTGAAGCTAAACCTTCTACATCGCATTTATTTAAAGCTAAATCATGTGTATCCCTTGGATATGAAGCTAACTCGTTTGTTTCGTCTGAATTTGAAGCTATATCACTTACATCGCAACTATCAGATGCTAAATCATTTGTTTCGCATGGATTTGGAGCTAAATCTTCTACATCGCATTGATTTGCAGCTAAATCATGTGTTTCGCTTGGTTATGAAGCTAACTCGTTTGTTTCGTCTGCATTTGAAGCTATATCACTTATATCGCAACTATCTGATGTTAAATCATTTGTTTCGCATGGATTTGAAGCTAAATCTTCTACATCGCATTGATTTGCAGCTAAATCGTTTATTTCGCATGGATTTGAAGCTAAAGATTCTACATCGCATTGATTTGAAGCTAAATCATGTGTTTCGCTTGGATTTGAAGATAACTCGTGTGTTTCTTCTGCATTTGAAGCTATATCACTTATATCCCAAGTGTTTGAAGCTAAATCATTTTTTTCGCATGGATTTGAAGCTATACCTTCTACATCGCATCTATTTAAAGCTAAATCATGTGTATCCCTTGGATATGAAGCTAACTCGTTTGATTCGTCTGCATTTGAAGCTATATCACATATATCCCAAGCGTTTGAAGCTAAATCATTTGTTTCGCATGGATTTGAAGCTAATCTTTCTACTTCGAATTGATTTGAAGCTAAATCATGTGTTTGACTTGGATGTGAAGCTAACTCGTTTGTTTCGTCTGAATTTAAAGCTATATCTCTTATATCGCAAGTATCAGAAGCTAAATCATTTGTTTCGCATGGATTTGAAGCTAAACCTTCTACATCGCCTTGATTAAAAAGCTAAATCATGTGTTTCGCTTGGATATGAAGCTAACTCGTTTGTTTCGTCTGCATTTGAAGCTATATCTCTTATATCGAAAGTATCTGAAGGTAAATCATTTGTATCGCATGGATTTGAAGCTAATCCTTCTACTTCGAATTGATTTGAAGCTAAATCATGTGTTTGGCTTGGATATGAAGCTAACTCGTTTGTTTGGTCTGAATTTGAAGCTATATCTCTTATATCGCAAGTATCTGAAGCTAAATCATTTGTTTCGCATGGATGTGAAGCTAAACCTTTTATATCGCATTGATTTGAAGCTAAATCATTTATTTCGCATGGATTTGAAGCTAAACCTTCTACATCGCATTTATTTAAGGCTAAATCATGTGTATCCCTTGGATATGAAGCTAACTCGTTTGTTTCGTCTGAATTTGAAGCTATATCATTTACATCGCAACTATCAGATGCTAAATCATTTGTTTCGCATGGATTTGGAGCTAAATCTTCTACATCGCATTGATTTGCAGCTAAATCATGTGTTTCGCTTGGTTATGAAGCTAACTCGTTTGTTTCGTCTGCATTTGAAGCTATATCACTTATATCGCAACTATCTGATGTTAAATCATTTGTTTCGCATGGATTTGAAGCTAAATCTTCTACATCGCATTGATTTGCAGCTAAATCGTTTATTTCGCATGGATTTGAAGCTAAAGATTCTACATCGCATTGATTTGAAGCTAGATCATGTGTTTCGCTTGGATTTGAAGATAACTCGTTTGTTTCTTCTGCATTTGAAGCTATATCACTTATATCCCAAGTGTTTGAAGCTAAATCATTTTTTTCGCATGGATTTGAAGCTATACCTTCTACATCGCATTTATTTAAAGCTAAATCATGTGTATCCCTTGGATATGAAGCTAACTCGTTTGATTCGTCTGCATTTGAAGCTATATCACATATATCCCAAGCGTTTGAAGCTAAATCATTTGTTTCGCTTGGATTTGAAGCTAATCTTTGTACTTCGAATTGATTTGAAGCTAAATCATGTGTTTGGCTTGGATATGAAGCTAACTCGTTTGTTTCGTCTGAATTTGAAGCTATATCACTTATATCGCAACTATCTGATGTCAAATCATTTGTTTCGCATGGATTTGAAGCTAAATCTTCTACATCGCATTGATTTGCAGCTGAATCATGTGTTTCGCATGGATTTTAAGCTAACTCGTTTGTTTCATCTGCATTTGAAGCTATATCACTTATATCCCAAGTGTTTGGAGCTAATTCATTTGTTTCGCATGGATGTAAAGCTAAACCTTCTACAACGCATTGATTTAAAGATAAATCATGTGTTTCGCTTGGATATGAAGTTAACTCGTTTGTTTCATCTGCATTTGAAGCAATATCACATATATCGCAAGCGTTTGAACGTGAATAATTTGTTTCGCATGGATTTGAAGCTAAACCTTCTACATCGCATTGATTTAAAGCTAAATCGTGTGTTTTTCTTCAATATGAAGCTAACTCGTTGTTTTGTCTGAATTTGAAGATATATCACTTATATCGCAAGTATCTGAAGCTTATTCATTTGTGTCGTATGGATTTGAAGCTAAACCTTCTACATAGAATTGATTTGATGCTAAATCATGTGTTTGGTTTGGATACGAAGCTAACTCGTTTGTTTCGTCAGAATTTGAAGCTATATCTCTTATAACGCAAGTATCTGATGCTAAATCATTTGTTTCGCATGGATTTGAATCTAATCCTTCTACTTCGAATTGATTTGAAGCTCAATCATTTGTTTCGTATGGATTTGAAGCTAAACCTCCCATATCGCATTGATTTGAAGCTAAATCATTTGTTTCGCTTGGATTTGACGCTATCTCGTTTGTTTCGTCTGCATTTGAAGCTATATCTCTTAAATCGCAAGTATCTGAAGCTAAATCATTTGTTTCGCATGGATGTGAAGCTAAACCTTTTATATCGCATTGATTTGAAGCTAAATCATGTGTTTCGCGTGGATTTGAAGCTAAACATTCTACATCGCATTTATTTGAAGCTAAATCATGTGTTTCGCTTGAATTTGAAACTATCTCATTTGTTTCGCCTGCATTTGAAGCTATATCACTTACATCGCAACTATCAGATGTTAAATCATTTGTTTCGCATGGATTTGGAGCTAAATCTTCTACATCACATTGATTTGCAGCTAAATCATGTGTGTCGCTTGTATATGAAGCTAACTCGTTGTTTCGTCTGCAATTTGAAGCTATATCACTTATATCGCAAGTATCTGAAGCTTATTCATTTGTGACGCATGGATTTGAAGCTAAACCTTCTACATAGCATTGATTTGAAGCATAATCATGTGTTTTGCATGGATTTGAAGCTAACTCGTTTGTTTCTCCTGCAGTTGCAGCTATATCACTTATATCGCATGTATCTGATGCTAAATCATTCGTATCGCATAGATTTGAAGCTAATCCTTCTACTTCGAATTGATTTGAAGCTAAATCATGTGTTTGCCTTGGATATGAAGCTAACTCGTTTGTTTCGTCTGAATTTGAAGCTATATCTCTTATATCGCAAGTATCTGAAGCTAAATCATTTGTTTCGCATGGATGTGAAGCTAAACCTTTTATATCGAATTGATTTGAAGCTCAATCATTTGCTTCGCATTAATTTGAAGCTAAACCTTCTATATCGCATTGATTTGAAGATAAATCATGTGTTTCGCTTGGATTTGAAGCTAACTCGTTCGTTTCCACTGCATTTGATACTATCTGTCTTATATCGCAAGTATCTGGAGCTATATAATTTATGTCGCATGGATTTGAAGCTAAACCTCCTGTATCGCATTTATTTGAAGCTAAATCATGTATTACGCGTGGATTTGAAGCTAAACCTTCTACATCGCATTGATTTGAAGCTAAATCATGTGTTTCGCTTGGATTTGAAGCTAACTCGTTCGTTTCCACTGCATTTGATGCTATCTGTCTTATATCGCAAGTATCTGAAGCTATCTAATTTATGTCGCATGGATTTGAAGCTAAACCTCTTGTATCGCATTTATTTGAAGCTAAATCATGTGTTTCGCGTGGATTTGAAGCTAAACCTTCTACATCGCAATGATTTGAAGCTAAATCATGTGTTTCGCATGGATTTGAAGCTAACTCGTTTGTTTCGTCCGCATTTGAAGCTATATCTCTTATATCGCAAGTATCTGAAGCTATATCATTTGTGTCGCGTGGATTTGAAGCTAAACCTTCTACATCGCATTGATTTGAAGATAAATCATGTGTTTCGCGTGGATTTGAAGCTACACCTTCTACATCGCATTGATTTCAAGCTAAATCATGTGTTTCCCTTGTATTTGAAACTATCTCGTTTGTTACGTCTGCATTTGAAGCTATATCACTTATATCGCAACTATCTGATGTTAAATCATTTGTTTCGCATGGATTTGAAGCTAAATCTTCTACATCGCACTGATTTGCAGCTAAATCATTTCTTTCGCATGGATTTGGATCTTACTCGTTTGTTTCATCTGCATTTTTGAAGCTATATCACTTACATCCCAAGTGTTTGAAGCTTAATCATGTGTTTCGCGTGGATTTGAAGCTAAACCTTCTACATCGCATTGATTTGAAGCTAAATCATGTGTTTCGCTTGGATTTGGAACTATCTCATTTGTTTCGTCTGCATTTGAAGCTATATCACTTATATCGCAACTATCTGATGTTAAATCATTTGTTTCGCATGGATTTGAAGCTAAATCTTCTACATCGCATTGATTTGCATCTAAATCGTTTGTTTCGCATGGATTTGAATCTAACTCGTTTGTTTCGTCTGCATTTGAAGCTATATCACTTATATCCCAAGTGTTTGAAGCTAAATCATTTGTTTCGCATGGATTTGAAGCTCACTCGTTTGCTTCGTCTGCAGTTGAAGCTGTATCACTTATATCGCATGTATCTGATGCTAAATCATTTGTATCGCATAGATTTGAAGCGAATCCTTCTACTTCGAATTGATTTGAAGCTAAATCATGTGTTTGGCTTGGATATGAAGCTAACTCGTTTGTTTCGTCTGAATTTAAAGCTATATCTCTTATATCGCATGTATCAGAAGCTAAATCATTTGTTCCGCATGGATGTGAAGATAAACCTTCTACATCGCATTGATTTAAAGCTAAATCATGTGTTTCGCTTGGATATGAAGCTAACTCGTTTGTTTCGTCTGCATTTGAAGCTATATCACTTATATTGCAACTATCTGACGTTAAATCATTTTTTTCGCATAGATTTGAAGATAATCCTTCTACTTCGAATTGATTTGAAGCTAAATCATGTGTTTCGCTTGGATATGAAGCTAACTCGTTTGTTTCGTCTCCACTTGAAGCTATATCTCTTATATCGCAAGTATCTGAAGCTATATCGTTTGTGTCGCATGGATTTGAAGCTAACCATTATATATCGCATTGATTTGAAGCTAAATCATGTGTTTCGCGTGGATTTGAAGCTAAACCTTCTACATCGCATTGATTTGAAGCTAAATCATGTGTTTTGCTTGGATTTGATGCTATCTAGTTTGTTTCGTCTGCATTTGAAGCTATATCACTTATATCGCAACTATTTGATGTTAAATCATTTGTGTCGCACGGATTTGAAGCTAAATCTTCTATATCGCATTTATTTGCAGCTGAATCATGTGTTTCGCTTGGATTTGAATCTAACTCGTTTGTTTCGTCTGCATTTGAAGCTATATCACTTATATCCCAAGTGTTTGAAGCTAAATCATTTGTTTCGCATGGATTTGAAGCTAAACCTTCTACATCGCCTTGATTAAAAAGCTAAATCATGTGTTTCGCTTGGATATGAAGCTAACTCGTTTGTTTCGTCTGCATTTGAAGCTATATCTCTTATATCGAAAGTATCTGAAGGTAAATCATTTGTATCGCATGGATTTGAAGCTAATCCTTCTACTTCGAATTGATTTGAAGCTAAATCATGTGTTTGGCTTGGATATGAAGCTAACTCGTTTGTTTGGTCTGAATTTGAAGCTATATCTCTTATATCGCAAGTATCTGAAGCTAAATCATTTGTTTCGCATGGATGTGAAGCTAAACCTTTTATATCGCATTGATTTGAAGCTAAATCATTTATTTCGCATGGATTTGAAGCTAAACCTTCTACATCGCATTTATTTAAAGCTAAATCATGTGTATCCCTTGGATATGAAGCTAACTCGTTTGTTTCGTCTGAATTTGAAGCTATATCACTTACATCGCAACTATCAGATGCTAAATCATTTGTTTCGCATGGATTTGGAGCTAAATCTTCTACATCGCATTGATTTGCAGCTAAATCATGTGTTTCGCTTGGTTATGAAGCTAACTCGTTTGTTTCGTCTGCATTTGAAGCTATATCACTTATATCGCAACTATCTGATGTTAAATCATTTGTTTCGCATGGATTTGAAGCTAAATCTTCTACATCGCATTGATTTGCAGCTAAATCGTTTATTTCGCATGGATTTGAAGCTAAAGATTCTACATCGCATTGATTTGAAGCTAAATCATGTGTTTCGCTTGGATTTGAAGATAACTCGTTTGTTTCTTCTGCATTTGAAGCTATATCACTTATATCCCAAGTGTTTGAAGCTAAATCATTTTTTTCGCATGGATTTGAAGCTATACCTTCTACATCGCATTTATTTAAAGCTAAATCATGTGTATCCCTTGGATATGAAGCTAACTCGTTTGATTTGTCTGCATTTGAAGCTATATCACATATATCCCAAGCGTTTGAAGCTAAATCATTTGTTTCGCATGGATTTGAAGCTAATCTTTCTACTTCGAATTGATTTGAAGCTAAATCATGTGTTTGGCTTGGATATGAAGCTAACTCGTTTGTTTCGTCTGAATTTAAAGCTATATCTCTTATATCGCAAGTATCAGAAGATAAATCATTTGTTCCGCATGGATGTGAAGATAAACCTTCTACATCGCATTGATTTAAAGCTAAATCATGTGTTTCGCTTGGATATGAAGCTAACTCGTTTTTTTCGTCTGCATTTGAAGCTATATCACTTATATTGCAACTATCTGACGTTAAATCATTTTTTTCGCATAGATTTGAAGATAATCCTTCTACTTCGAATTGATTTGAAGCTAAATCATGTGTTTCGCTTTGATATGAAGCTAACTCGTTTGTCTCGTCTCCACTTGAAGCTATATCTCTTATATCGCAAGTATCTGAAGCTATACCGTTTGTGTCGCATGGATTTGAAGCTAACCATTATATATCGCATTGATTTGAAGCTAAATCATGTGTTTCGCGTGGATTTGAAGCTAAACCTTCTACATCGCATTGATTTGAAGCTAAATCATGTGTTTCGCTTGGATTTGATGCTATCTAGTTTGTTTCGTCTGCATTTGAAGCTATATCACTTATATCGCAACTATTTGATGTTAAATCATTTGTGTCGCACGGATTTGAAGCTAAATCTTCTATATCGCATTTATTTGCAGCTGAATCATGTGTTTCGCTTGGATTTGAATCTAACTCGTTTGTTTCGTCTGCATTTGAAGCTATATCACTTATATCCCAAGTGTTTGAAGCTAAATCATTTGTTTCGAATGGATTTGAAGCTAAACCTTCTACATCGCCTTGATTAAAAAGCTAAATCATGTGTTTCGCTTGGATATGAAGCTAACTCGTTTGTTTCGTCTGCATTTGAAGCTATATCTCTTATATCGAAAGTATCTGAAGGTAAATCATTTCTATCGCATGGATTTGAAGCTAATCCTTCTACTTCGAATTGATTTGAAGCTAAATCATGTGTTTGGCTTGGATATGAAGCTAACTCGTTTGTTTGGTCTGAATTTGAAGCTATATCTCTTATATCGCAAGTATCTGAAGCTAAATCATTTGTTTCGCATGGATGTGAAGCTAAACCTTTTATATCGCATTGATTTGAAGCTAAATCATTTATTTCGCATGGATTTGAAGCTAAACCTTCTACATCGCATTTATTTAAAGCTAAATCATGTGTATCCCTTGGATATGAAGCTAACTCGTTTGTTTCGTCTGAATTTGAAGCTATATCATTTACATCGCAACTATCAGATGCTAAATCATTTGTTTCGCATGGATTTGGAGCTAAATCTTCTACATCGCATTGATTTGCAGCTAAATCATGTGTTTCGCTTGGTTATGAAGCTAACTCGTTTGTTTCGTCTGCATTTGAAGCTATATCACTTATATGGCAACTATCTGATGTTAAATCATTTGTTTCGCATGGATTTGAAGCTAAATCTTCTACATCGCATTGATTTGCAGCTAAATCGTTTATTTCGCATGGATTTGAAGCTAAAGATTCTACATCGCATTGATTTGAATCTAAATCATGTGTTTCGCTTGGATTTGAAGATAACTCGTTTGTTTCTTCTGCATTTGAAGCTATATCACTTATATCCCAAGTGTTTGAAGCTAAATCATTTTTTTCGCATGGATTTGAAGCTATACCTTCTACATCGCATTTATTTAAAGCTAAATCATGTGTATCCCTTGGATATGAAGCTAACTCGTTTGATTCGTCTGCATTTGAAGCTATATCACATATATCCCAAGCGTTTGAAGCTAAATCATTTGTTTCGCATGGATTTGAAGCTAATCTTTCTACTTCGAATTGATTTGAAGCTAAATCATGTGTTTGGCTTGGATATGAAGCTAACTCGTTTGTTTCGTCTGAATTTGAAGCTATATCACTTATATCGCAACTATCTGATGTCAAATCATTTGTTTCGCATGGATTTGAAGCTAAATCTTCTACATCGCATTGATTTGCAGCTGAATCATGTGTTTCGCATGGATTTTAAGCTAACTCGTTTGTTTCATCTGCATTTGAAGCTATATCACTTATATCCCAAGTGTTTGGAGCTAATTCATTTGTTTCGCATGGATGTGAAGCTAAACCTTCTACAACGCATTGATTTAAAGATAAATCATGTGTTTCGCTTGGATATGAAGTTAACTCGTTTGTTTCATCTGCATTTGAAGCAATATCACATATATCGCAAGCGTTTGAACGTAAATAATTTGTTTCGCATGGATTTGAAGCTAAACCTTCTACATCGCATTGATTTAAAGCTAAATCGTGTGTTTTTCTTCAATATGAAGCTAACTCGTTGTTTTGTCTGAATTTGAAGATATATCACTTATATCGCAAGTATCTGAAGCTTATTCATTTGTGTCGTATGGATTTGAAGCTAAACCTTCTACATAGAATTGATTTCATGCTAAACCATGTGTTTGGTTTGGATACGAAGCTAACTCGTTTGTTTCGTCAGAATTTGAAGCTATATCTCTTATAACGCAAGTATCTGATGCTAAATCATTTGTTTCGCATGGATTTGAATCTAATCCTTCTACTTCGAATTGATTTGAAGCTCAATCATTTGTTTCGCATGGATTTGAAGCTAAACCTCCCATATCGCATTGATTTGAAGCTAAATCATTTGTTTCGCTTGGATTTGAAGCTATCTCGTTTGTTTTGTCTGCATTTGAAGCTATATCTCTTAAATCGCAAGTATCTGAAGCTAAATCATTTGTTTCGCATGGATGTGAAGCTAAACCTTTTATATCGCATTGATTTGAAGCTAAATCATGTGTTTCGCGTGGATTTGAAGCTAAACATTCTACATCGCATTGATTTGAAGCTAAATCATGTGTTTCGCTTGAATTTGAAACTATCTCATTTGTTTCGCCTGCATTTGAAGCTATATCACTTACATCGCAACTATCAGATGTTAAATCATTTGTTTCGCATGGATTTGGAGCTAAATCTTCTACATCACATTGATTTGCAGCTAAATCATGTGTGTCGCTTGTATATGAAGCTAACTCGTTGTTTCGTCTGCATTTGAAGCTATATCACTTATATCGTAAGTATCTGAAGCTTATTCATTTGTGACGCATGGATTTGAAGCTAAACCTTCTACATAGCATTGATTTGAAGCATAATCATGTGTTTTGCATGGATTTGAAGCTAACTCGTTTGTTTCTCCTGCAGTTGCAGCTATATCACTTATATCGCATGTATCTGATGCTAAATCATTCGTATCGCATAGATTTGAAGCTAATCCTTCTACTTCGAATTGATTTGAAGCTAAATCATGTGTTTGCCTTGGATATGAAGCTAACTCGTTTGTTTCGTCTGAATTTGGAGCTATATCTCTTATATCGCAAGTATCTGAAGCTAAATCATTTGTTTCGCATGGATGTGAAGCTAAACCTTTTATATCGAATTGATTTGAAGCTCAATCATTTGCTTCGCATGAATTTGAAGCTAAACCTTCTATATCGCATTGATTTGAAGATAAATCATGTGTTTCGCTTGGATTTGAAGCTAACTCGTTCGTTTCCACTGCATTTGATGCTATCTGTCTTATATCGCAAGTATCTGAAGCTATATAATTTATGTCGCATGGATTTGAAGCTAAACCTCCTGTATCGCATTTACTTGAAGCTAAATCATGTATTACGCGTGGATTTGAAGCAAAACCTTCTACATCGCATTGATTTGAAGCTAAATCATGTGTTTCGCTTGGATTTGAAGCTAACTCGTTCGTTTCCACTGCATTTGATGCTATCTGTCTTATATCGCAAGTATCTGAAGCTATATAATTTATGTCGCATGGATTTGAAGCTAAACCTCCTGTATCGCATTTATTTGAAGCTAAATCATGTGTTTCGCATGAATTTGAAGCTAAACCTTGTGTATCGCATTGATTTGAAGATAAATCATGTATTACGCGTGGATTTGAAGCTAAACCTTCTACATCGCATTGATTTGAAGCTAAATCATGAGTTTCGCGTGGATTTGAAGCTAAACCTTCTACATCGCATTGATTTGAAGCTAAATCATGTGTTTCGCGTGGATTTGAAGCTAAACCTTCTACATCGCATTGATTTGAAGCTAAATCATGTGTTTCGCTTGGATTTGATGCTATCTAGTTTGTTTCGTCTGCATTTGAAGCTATATCACTTATATCGCAACTATTTGATGTTAAATCATTTGTGTCGCACGGATTTGAAGCTAAATCTTCTATATCGCATTTATTTGCAGCTGAATCATGTGTTTCGCTTGGATTTGAATCTAACTCGTTTGTTTCGTTTGCGTCTGAAGCTATATCACTTATATCTCAAAGTGTTTGAAGCTAAATCATTTTTGTCGCTTGGATTTGAAGCTAAACCTTCTACATCGCATTGATTTGAAGCTAAATCATATGTTTGGCGTGTATTTGACGCTAAACCTTCTACATCGCATTGATTTGAAGCTAAGTCATGTGTCTCGCTTGGATTTGAAGCTAAACCTTCTATTTCGCATTGATTTGAAGCTAAATCATGTGTTTCGCGTGTATCTGAAGCTAAACATTCTACATCGCATTGATTTGATGCTAAATCATTTGTTTCGCATGGATTTGAAGCTAAACCTTCTATATCGCATTGATTTGAAGCTAAATCATGTGTTTCGCTTGATTTGAAGCCAACTCGTTTGTTTCTTCTGCATTTGAAGCTATATCACTTTTATCCCAAGTGTTTGAAGCTAAATCATTTTTTTCGCATGGATTTGAAGCTAAACCTTCTACATCGCATTGATTTAAAGCTAAATCATGTGTATCCCTTGGATATGAAGCTAATTCGTTTGATTCGTCTGCATTTGAAGCTATATCACATATATCCCAAACGTTTGAAAGTAAATCATGTGTTTCGCTTGGATATGAAGCTAACTCGTTGTTTCGTCCGCATTTGAAGCTATATCACTTATATGGCAACTATCTGATGTTAAATCATTTGTTTCGCATGGATTTGAAGCTAAATCTTCTACATCGCATTGATTTGCAGCTAAATCGTTTATTTCGCATGGATTTGAAGCTAAATCTTCTACATCGCATTGATTTGCAGCTAAATCGTTTATTTCGCATGGATTTGAAGCTAAAGATTCTACATCGCATTGATTTGAATCTAAATCATGTGTTTCGCTTGGATTTGAAGATAACTCGTTTGTTTCTTCTGCATTTGAAGCTATATCACTTATATCCCAAGTGTTTGAAGCTAAATCATTTGTTTCGCATGGATTTGAAGCTAAATCTTCTACATCGCACTGATTTGCAGCTAAATCATTTCTTTCGCATGGATTTGGATCTTACTCGTTTGTTTCATCTGCATTTTTGAAGCTATATCACTTACATCCCAAGTGTTTGAAGCTTAATCATGTGTTTCGCGTGGATTTGAAGCTAAACCTTCTACATCGCATTGATTTGAAGCTAAATCATGTGTTTCGCTTGGATTTGGAACTATCTCATTTGTTTCGTCTGCATTTGAAGCTATATCACTTATATCGCAACTATCTGATGTTAAATCATTTGTTTCGCATGGATTTGAAGCTAAATCTTCTACATCGCATTGATTTGCATCTAAATCGTTTGTTTCGCATGGATTTGAATCTAACTCGTTTGTTTCGTCTGCATTTGAAGCTATATCACTTATATCCCAAGTGTTTGAAGCTAAATCATTTGTTTCGCATGGATTTGAAGCTCACTCGTTTGCTTCGTCTGCAGTTGAAGCTGTATCACTTATATCGCATGTATCTGATGCTAAATCATTTGTATCGCATAGATTTGAAGCGAATCCTTCTACTTCGAATTGATTTGAATCTAAATCATGTGTTTGGCTTGGATATGAAGCTAACTCGTTTGTTTCGTCTGAATTTAAAGCTATATCTCTTATATCGCAAGTATCAGAAGCTAAATCATTTGTTCCGCATGGATGTGAAGATAAACCTTCTACATCGCATTGATTTAAAGCTAAATCATGTGTTTCGCTTGGATATGAAGCTAACTCGTTTGTTTCGTCTGCATTTGAAGCTATATCACTTATATTGCAACTATCTGACGTTAAATCATTTTTTTCGCATAGATTTGAAGATAATCCTTCTACTTCGAATTGATTTGAAGCTAAATCATGTGTTTCGCTTGGATATGAAGCTAACTCGTTTGTTTCGTCTCCACTTGAAGCTATATCTCTTATATCGCAAGTATCTGAAGCTATATCGTTTGTGTCGCATGGATTTGAAGCTAACCATTATATATCGCATTGATTTGAAGCTAAATCATGTGTTTCGCGTGGATTTGAAGCTAAACCTTCTACATCGCATTGATTTGAAGCTAAATCATGTGTTTTGCTTGGATTTGATGCTATCTAGTTTGTTTCGTCTGCATTTGAAGCTATATCACTTATATCGCAACTATTTGATGTTAAATCATTTGTGTCGCACGGATTTGAAGCTAAATCTTCTATATCGCATTTATTTGCAGCTGAATCATGTGTTTCGCTTGGATTTGAATCTAACTCGTTTGTTTCGTCTGCATTTGAAGCTATATCACTTATATCCCAAGTGTTTGAAGCTAAATCATTTGTTTCGCATGGATTTGAAGCTAAACCTTCTACATCGCCTTGATTAAAACTAAGCCTTAACGATCATGTGTTTCGCTTGGATATGAAGCTAACTCGTTTGTTTCGTCTGCATTTGAAGCTATATCTCTTATATCGAAAGTATCTGAAGGTAAATCATTTGTATCGCAGGATTTGAAGCTAATCCTTCTACTTCGAATTGATTTGAAGCTAAATCATGTGTTTGGCTTGGATATGAAGCTAACTCGTTTGTTTGGTCTGAATTTGAAGCTATATCTCTTATATCGCAAGTATCTGAAGCTAAATCATTTGTTTCGCATGGATGTGAAGCTAAACCTTTTATATCGCATTGATTTGAAGCTAAATCATTTATTTCGCATGGATTTGAAGCTAAACCTTCTACATCGCATTTATTTAAAGCTAAATCATGTGTATCCCTTGGATATGAAGCTAACTCGTTTGTTTCGTCTGAATTTGAAGCTATATCACTTACATCGCAACTATCAGATGCTAAATCATTTGTTTCGCATGGATTTGGAGCTAAATCTTCTACATCGCATTGATTTGCAGCTAAATCATGTGTTTCGCTTGGTTATGAAGCTAACTCGTTTGTTTCGTCTGCATTGAAGCTATATCACTTATATCGCAACTATCTGATGTTAAATCATTTGTTTCGCATGGATTTGAAGCTAAATCTTCTACATCGCATTGATTTGCAGCTAAATCGTTTATTTCGCATGGATTTGAAGCTAAAGATTCTACATCGCATTGATTTGAAGCTAAATCATGTGTTTCGCTTGGATTTGAAGATAACTCGTTTGTTTCTTCTGCATTTGAAGCTATATCACTTATATCCCAAGTGTTTGAAGCTAAATCATTTTTTTCGCATGGATTTGAAGCTATACCTTCTACATCGCATTTATTTAAAGCTAAATCATGTGTATCCCTTGGATATGAAGCTAACTCGTTTGATTTGTCTGCATTTGAAGCTATATCACATATATCCCAAGCGTTTGAAGCTAAATCATTTGTTTCGCATGGATTTGAAGCTAATCTTTCTACTTCGAATTGATTTGAAGCTAAATCATGTGTTTGGCTTGGATATGAAGCTAACTCGTTTGTTTCGTCTGAATTTAAAGCTATATCTCTTATATCGCAAGTATCAGAAGATAAATCATTTGTTCCGCATGGATGTGAAGATAAACCTTCTACATCGCATTGATTTAAAGCTAAATCATGTGTTTCGCTTGGATATGAAGCTAACTCGTTTGTTTCGTCTGCATTTGAAGCTATATCACTTATATTGCAACTATCTGACGTTAAATCATTTTTTTCGCATAGATTTGAAGATAATCCTTCTACTTCGAATTGATTTGAAGCTAAATCATGTGTTTCGCTTTGATATGAAGCTAACTCGTTTGTCTCGTCTCCACTTGAAGCTATATCTCTTATATCGCAAGTATCTGAAGCTATATCGTTTGTGTCGCATGGATTTGAAGCTAACCATTATATATCGCATTGATTTGAAGCTAAATCATGTGTTTCGCGTGGATTTGAAGCTAAACCTTCTACATCGCATTGATTTGAAGCTAAATCATGTGTTTCGCTTGGATTTGATGCTATCTAGTTTGTTTCGTCTGCATTTGAAGCTATATCACTTATATCGCAACTATTTGATGTTAAATCATTTGTGTCGCACGGATTTGAAGCTAAATCTTCTATATCGCATTTATTTGCAGCTGAATCATGTGTTTCGCTTGGATTTGAATCTAACTCGTTTGTTTCGTCTGCATTTGAAGCTATATCACTTATATCCCAAGTGTTTGAAGCTAAATCATTTGTTCGAATGGATTTGCAGCTAAACCTTCTACATCGCCTTGATTAAAAAGCTAAATCATGTGTTTCGCTTGGATGTGAAGCTAACTCGTTTGTTTCGTCTGCATTTGAAGCTATATCTCTTATATCGAAAGTATCTGAAGGTAAATCATTTCTATCGCATGGATTTGAAGCTAATCCTTCTACTTCGAATTGATTTGAAGCTAAATCATGTGTTTGGCTTGGATATGAAGCTAACTCGTTTGTTTGGTCTGAATTTGAAGCTATATATCTTATATCGCAAGTATCTGAAGCTAAATAATTTGTTTCGCATGGATGTGAAGCTAAACCTTTTATATCGCATTGATTTGAAGCTAAATCATTTATTTCGCATGGATTTGAAGCTAAACCTTCTACATCGCATTTATTTAAAGCTAAATCATGTGTATCCCTTGGATATGAAGCTAACTCGTTTGTTTCGTCTGAATTTGAAGCTATATCATTTACATCGCAACTATCAGATGCTAAATCATTTGTTTCGCATGGATTTGGAGCTAAATCTTCTACATCGCATTGATTTGCAGCTAAATCATGTGTTTCGCTTGGTTATGAAGCTAACTCGTTTGTTTCGTCTGCATTTGAAGCTATATCACTTATATGGCAACTATCTGATGTTAAATCATTTGTTTCGCATGGATTTGAAGCTAAATCTTCTACATCGCATTGATTTGCAGCTAAATCGTTTATTTCGCATGGATTTGAAGCTAAAGATTCTACATCGCATTGATTTGAATCTAAATCATGTGTTTCGCTTGGATTTGAAGATAACTCGTTTGTTTCTTCTGCATTTGAAGCTATATCACTTATATCCCAAGTGTTTGAAGCTAAATCATTTTTTTCGCATGGATTTGAAGCTATACCTTCTACATCGCATTTATTTAAAGCTAAATCATGTCCTTGGATATGAAGCTAACTCGTTTGATTCGTCTGCATTTGAAGCTATATCACATATATCCCAAGCGTTTGAAGCTAAATCATTTGTTTCGCATGGATTTGAAGCTAATCTTTCTACTTCGAATTGATTTGAAGCTAAATCATGTGTTTGGCTTGGATATGAAGCTAACTCGTTTGTTTCGTCTGAATTTGAAGCTATATCACTTATATCGCAACTATCTGATGTCAAATCATTTGTTTCGCATGGATTTGAAGCTAAATCTTCTACATCGCATTGATTTGCAGCTGAATCATGTGTTTCGCATGGATTTTAAGCTAACTCGTTTGTTTCATCTGCATTTGAAGCTATATCACTTATATCCCAAGTGTTTGGAGCTAATTCATTTGTTTCGCATGGATGTGAAGCTAAACCTTCTACAACGCATTGATTTAAAGATAAATCATGTGTTTCGCTTGGATATGAAGTTAACTCGTTTGTTTCATCTGCATTTGAAGCAATATCACATATATCGCAAGCGTTTGAACGTAAATAATTTGTTTCGCATGGATTTGAAGCTAAACCTTCTACATCGCATTGATTTAAAGCTAAATCGTGTGTTTTTCTTCAATATGAAGCTAACTCGTTGTTTTGTCTGAATTTGAAGATATATCACTTATATCGCAAGTATCTGAAGCTTATTCATTTGTGTCGTATGGATTTGAAGCTAAACCTTCTACATAGAATTGATTTGATGCTAAATCATGTGTTTGGTTTGGATACGAAGCTAACTCGTTTGTTTCGTCAGAATTTGAAGCTATATCTCTTATAACGCAAGTATCTGATGCTAAATCATTTGTTTCGCATGGATTTGAATCTAATCCTTCTACTTCGAATTGATTTGAAGCTCAATCATTTGTTTCGCATGGATTTGAAGCTAAACCTCCCATATCGCATTGATTTGAAGCTAAATCATTTGTTTCGCTTGGATTTGAAGCTATCTCGTTTGTTTTGTCTGCATTTGAAGCTATATCTCTTAAATCGCAAGTATCTGAAGCTAAATCATTTGTTTCGCATGGATGTGAAGCTAAACCTTTTATATCGCATTGATTTGAAGCTAAATCATGTGTTTCGCGTGGATTTGAAGCTAAACATTCTACATCGCATTGATTTGAAGCTAAATCATGTGTTTCGCTTGAATTTGAAACTATCTCATTTGTTTCGCCTGCATTTGAAGCTATATCACTTACATCGCAACTATCAGATGTTAAATCATTTGTTTCGCATGGATTTGGAGCTAAATCTTCTACATCACATTGATTTGCAGCTAAATCATGTGTGTCGCTTGTATATGAAGCTAACTCGTTGTTTCGTCTGCATTTGAAGCTATATCACTTATATCGTAAGTATCTGAAGCTTATTCATTTGTGACGCATGGATTTGAAGCTAAACCTTCTACATAGCATTGATTTGAAGCATAATCATGTGTTTTGCATGGATTTGAAGCTAACTCGTTTGTTTCTCCTGCAGTTGCAGCTATATCACTTATATCGCATGTATCTGATGCTAAATCATTCGTATCGCATAGATTTGAAGCTAATCCTTCTACTTCGAATTGATTTGAAGCTAAATCATGTGTTTGCCTTGGATATGAAGCTAACTCGTTTGTTTCGTCTGAATTTGGTGCTATATCTCTTATATCGCAAGTATCTGAAGCTAAATCATTTGTTTCGCATGGATGTGAAGCTAAACCTTTTATATCGAATTGATTTGAAGCTCAATCATTTGCTTCGCATGAATTTGAAGCTAAACCTTCTATATCGCATTGATTTGAAGATAAATCATGTGTTTCGCTTGGATTTGAAGCTAACTCGTTCGTTTCCACTGCATTTGATGCTATCTGTCTTATATCGCAAGTATCTGAAGCTATATAATTTATGTCGCATGGATTTGAAGCTAAACCTCCTGTATCGCATTTACTTGAAGCTAAATCATGTATTACGCGTGGATTTGAAGCTAAACCTTCTACATCGCATTGATTTGAAGCTAAATCATGTGTTTCGCTTGGATTTGAAGCTAACTCGTTCGTTTCCACTGCATTTGATGCTATCTGTCTTATATCGCAAGTATCTGAAGCTATATAATTTATGTCGCATGGATTTGAAGCTAAACCTCCTGTATCGCATTTATTTGAAGCTAAATCATGTGTTTCGCATGAATTTGAAGCTAAACCTTGTGTATCGCATTGATTTGAAGATAAATCATGTATTACGCGTGGATTTGAAGCTAAACCTTCTACATCGCATTGATTTGAAGCTAAATCATGTGTTTCGCGTGGATTTGGAGCTAAACCTTCTACATCGCATTGATTTGAAGCTAAATCATGTGTTTCGCGTGGATTTGAAGCTAAACCTTCTACATCGCATTGATTTGAAGCTAAATCATGTGTTTCGCTTGGATTTGATGCTATCTAGTTTGTTTCGTCTGCATTTGAAGCTATATCACTTATATCGCAACTATTTGATGTTAAATCATTTGTGTCGCACGGATTTGAAGCTAAATCTTCTATATCGCATTCATTTGCAGCTGAATCATGTGTTTCGCTTGGATTTGAATCTAACTCGTTTGTTTCGTTTGCGTCTGAAGCTATATCACTTATATCTCAAAGTGTTTGAAGCTAAATCATTTTTTTCGCTTGGATTTGAAGCTAAACCTTCTACATCGCATTGATTTGAAGCTAAATCATTTGTTTCGCATGGATTTGAAGCTAAACCTTCTATATCGCATTGATTTGAAGCTAAATCATGTGTTTCGCTTGATTTGAAGCCAACTCGTTTGTTTCTTCTGCATTTGAAGCTATATCACTTTTATCCCAAGTGTTTGAAGCTAAATCATTTTTTTCGCATGGATTTGAAGCTAAACCTTCTACATCGCATTGATTTGCAGCTAAATCATGTGTTTCGCGTGTATTTGAAGCTAAACATTCTACATCGCATTGATTTGAAGTTAAATCATGTGTTTCGCTTGGATTTGAAGCTATATCGTTTGTTTCGTCTGCATTTGAAGCTATATCACTTATATCGTAACTATCTGATGTTAAATCATTTGTTTCGCATGGATTTGAAGCTAAACCTTCTACATCGCATTTATTTGCAGCTGAATCATGAGTTTCGCTTGATTTGAAGCTAACTCGTTTGTTTCTTCTGCATTTGAAGCTATATCACTTATATCCCAAGTGTTTGAAGCTAAATCATTTTTTTCGCATGGATTTGAAGCTAAACCTTCTACATCGCATTGATTTAAAGCTAAATCATGTGTATCCCTTGGATATGAATCTAACTCGTTTGATTCGTCTGCATTTGAAGCTATATCACATATATCCCAAGCGTTTGAAAGTAAATCATTTGTTTCGCATGGATTTGAAGCTCACTCGTTTGCTTCGTCTGCATTTGAAGCTATATCACTTATATCCCACGTGTTTGAAGGTAAATCATTTGTTTCGCATGGATTTGAAGCTAATCCTTCTATATCGCATTCATTTGTAGCTAAATCATGTGATTCGCTTGGATTTGAAGCTAACTCGTTTGTTTCTCCTGCATTTGAATCTATATCACTTATATCGCATGTATCTGATGCTAAATCATTTGTATCGCATAGATTTGAAACGAATCCTTCTACTTCGAATTGATTTGAAGCTCAATCATTTGCTTCGCATGAATTTGAAGCTAAACCTTCTATATCGCATTGATTTGAAGCTAAATCATGTGTTTCGCGTGGATTTGAAGCTAAACTTTCTACATCGCATTGATTTGAAGCTAAATCATGTGTTTCGCTTGGATTTGAAACTATCTCATTTGTTTCGCCTCCATATGAAGCTATATCACTTACATCGCAACTATCAGATGCTAAATCATTTATTTCGCATGGGATTTGGAGCTAAATCTTCTACATCGCACTGATTTGCAGCTAAATCATGTGTTTCGCTTGGATATGAAGCTAACTCGTTTGTTTCGTCTGCATTTGAAGCTATATCTCTTATATCGCAAGTATCTGAAGCTATATCATTTTTGTCGCATGGATTTGAAGTTAAACCTTTTATATCGCATTGATTTGAAGCTTAATCATGTGTTTCGCGTGGATTTGAAGCTAAACATTCTACATCGCATTGAATTTGAAGCTAAATCATGTGTTTCGCTTGGATTTGGAACTATCTCATTTGTTTCGTCTGCATTTGAAGCTATATCACTTATATCGCAACTATCTGATGTTAAATCATTTGTTTCGCATGGATTTGAAGCTAAATCTTCTACATCGCATTGATTTGCATCTAAATCGTTTGTTTCGCATGGATTTGAATCTAACTCGTTTGTTTCGTCTGCATTTGAAGCTATATCACTTATATCCCAAGTGTTTGAAGCTAAATCATTTGTTTCGCATGGATTTGAAGCTCACTCGTTTGCTTCGTCTGCAGATGAAGCTATATCACTTATATCGCATGTATCTGATGCTAAATCATTTGTATCGCATAGATTTGAAGCAAATCCTTCTACTTCGAATTGATTTGAAGCTAAATCATGTGTTTGGCTTGGATATGAAGCTAACTCGTTTGTTTCGTCTGAATTTAAAGCTATATCTCTTATATCGCAAGTATCAGAAGCTAAATCATTTGTTCGGCATGGATGTGAAGGTAAACCTTCTACATCGCATTGATTTAAAGCTAAATCATGTGCTTCGCATGGATTTGAAGCTAACTCGTTTGTTTCGTCTGCATTTGAAGCTATATCTCTTATATCGCAAGTATCTGAAGCTATATCATTTGTGTCGCATGGATTTGAAGCTAAACCTTCTATATGGCATTGATTTGAAGCTAAATCATGTGTTTCGCGTGGATTTGATGCTATACCTTCTACATCGCATTGATTTGAAGCTAAATCATGTGTTTCGCTTGGATTTGAAGCTATCTCGTTTGTTTCGTCTGCATTTGAAGCTATATCTCTTATATCGCAAGAATCGGAAGCTATATCATTTGTGTCGCATGGATTTGAAGCTAAACCTTCTATATCGCATTGATTTGAAGCTAAATCATGTGTTTGGCGTGTATTTGACGCTAAACCTTCTACATCGCATTGATTTGAAGCTAAGTCATGTGTCTCGCTTGGATTTGAAGCTATCTCGTTTTTTTCGTCTGCATTTGAAGCTATATCACTTATATCGCCACTATCTGATGTTAGATCATTTGTTTCGCATGGATTTGAATCTAACTCGTTTGTTTCGTCTGCATTTGAAGCTAGATCACTTATATCCCAAGTGTTTGACGCTAAATCATTTGTTCCGCATGGATTTGAAGCTAAAGTTTCTACATAGCATTGATTTGAAGCTTAATCACGTGTTTTGTATGGATTTGTAGCTAACTCGTTTGTTTCCCCTGCATTTGAAGCTATATCACTTATATCGCAACTATCTGATGATAAATCATTTGTTTCGCATGGATTTGAAGATAATCCTTCTACTTCGAATTGATTTGAAGCTAAATCATGTGTTTGGCGTGTATTTGACGCTAAACCTTCTACATCGCATTGATTTGAAGCTAAGTCATGTGTCTCGCTTGGATTTGAAGCTAAACCTTCTATTTCGCATTGATTTGAAGCTAAATCATGTGTTTCGCGTGTATCTGAAGCTAAACATTCTACATCGCATTGATTTGATGCTAAATCATGTGTTTCGCGTGTATTTGAAGCTAAACATTCTACATCGCATTGATTTGAAGCTAAATCATGTGTTTCGCTTGGATTTGAAGCTATATCGTTTGTTTCGTCTGCATTTGAAGCTATATCACTTATATCGCAACTATCTGATGTTAAATCATTTGTTTCGCATGAATTTGAAGCTAAACCTTCTACATCGCATTTATTTGCAGCTGAATAATGTGTTTCGTATGGATATGAAGCTAACTCGTTCGCTTCGTCTGCATTTGAAGCTATATCACTTATATCCCAAGTGTTTGAAGCTAAATCGTTTGTTTCGCATGGATTTGAAGCTAAACCTTCTATATCGCATTGATTTGAAGCTAAATCATGTGTTTCGCTTGATTTGAAGCCAACTCGTTTGTTTCTTCTGCATTTGAAGCTATATCACTTTTATCCCAAGTGTTTGAAGCTAAATCAGTTTTTTCGCATGGATTTGAAGCTAAACCTTCTACATCGCATTGATTTAAAGCTAAATCATGTGTATCCCTTGGATATGAAGCTAATTCGTTTGATTCGTCTGCATTTGAAGCTATATCACATATATCCCAAACGTTTGAAAGTAAATCATGTGTTTCGCTTGGATATGAAGCTAACTCGTTGTTTCGTCCGCATTTGAAGCTATATCACTTATATCCCAAGTGTTTGAAGCTAAATCATTTGTTTCGCATGGATTTGAAGCTAAACCTTCTACATCGCATTTATTTGCAGCTGAATCATGAGTTTCGCTTGATTTGAAGCTAACTCGTTTGTTTCTTCTGCATTTGAAGCTATATCACTTATATCCCAAGTGTTTGAAGCTAAATCATTTTTTTCGCATGGATTTGAAGCTAAACCTTCTACATCGCATTGATTTAAAGCTAAATCATGTGTATCCCGTGGATATGAAGCTAACTCGTTTGATTCGTCTGCATTTGAAGCTATATCACATATATCCCAAGCGTTTGAAAGTAAATCATTTGTTTCGCATGGATTTGAAGCTCACTCGTTTGCTTCGTCTGCATTTGAAGCTATATCACTTATATCCCACGTGTTTGAAGCTAAATCATTTGTTTCGCATGGATTTGAAGCTAATCCTTCCATATCGCATTCATTTGTAGCTAAATCATGTGATTCGCTTGGATTTGAAGCTAACTCGTTTGTTTCTCCTGCATTTGAATCTATATCACTTATATCGCATGTATCTGATGCTAAATCATTTGTATCGCATAGATTTGAAACGAATCCTTCTACTTCGAATAGATTTGAAGCTCAATCATTTGCTTCGCATGAATTTGAAGCTAAACCTTCTATATCGCATTGATTTGAAGATAAATCATGTATTACGCGTGGATTTGAAGCTAAACCTTCTACATCGCATTGATTTGAAGCTAAATCATGTGTTTCGCTTGGATTTGAAGCTATCTCGTTTGTTTCGCCTGCATTTGAAGCTATATCACTTATATCGCAACTATCTGATGTTAAATCATTTGTTTCGCATAGATTTGAATCTAATCCTTCTACTTCGAAATGATTTGAAGCTAAATCATGTGCTTCGCATGGATTTGAAGCTAACTCGTTTGTTTCGTCTGCATTTGAAGCTATATCTCTTATATCGCAAGTATCTGAAGCTATATCATTTGTGTCGCATGGATTTGAAGCTAAACCTTCTATATGGCATTGATTTGAAGCTAAATCATGTGTTTCGCGTGGATTTGATGCTATACCTTCTACATCGCATTGATTTGAAGCTAAATCATGTGTTTCGCTTGGATTTGAAGCTATCTCGTTTGTTTCGTCTGCATTTGAAGCTGTATCACTTATATCCCAAGTGTTTGAAACTAAATCATTTGTTTCGCATGGATTTGAAGCTAAACCTTCTACATCGCACCGATTTGCAGCTAAGTCATGTGTTTGGCGTGTATTTGACGCTAAACCTTCTACATCGCATTGATTTGAAGCTAAGTCATGTGTTTCGCATGGATTTGAAGCTATCTCGTTTTTTTCGTCTGCATGTGAAGCTATATCACTTATATCGCAACTATCTGATGTTAAATCATTTGTTTCGCATGGATTTGAAGCTAAACCTTCTATATCGCATTGATTTGAAGCTAAATCATGTGTTTCGCGTGGATTTGAAGCTAAACCTTGTACATCGCATTGATTTGAAGATAAATCATGTATTTAGAGTGGATTTGAAGCTAAACCTTCTACATCGCATTGATTTGAAGCTAAATCATGTGTTTCGCGTGGATTTGAAGCTAAACCTTCTACATCGCATTGATTTGAAGCTAAATCATGTATTTCGCTTGGATTTGAAGCTATCTCGTTTGTTTCGTCTGCATTTGGAGGTAAATCACTTATATCGCAACTATCAGATGTTAAATCATTTGTTTCGAATGGATTTGAAGCTAAATCTTCAACACTGCAAAGATTTGCAGCTAAATCATGTGTTTCGCATTGATTTGAAGCTAACTCGTTTGTTTCTCCTGCATTTGAAGCTATCTCACTTATATCGCAACTATCTGATGTTAAATCATTTGTTTCGCATAGATTTGAACTAATCCTTCTACTTCGAAATGATATGAAGCTAAATCATGTGCTTCGCATGGATTTGAAGCTAACTCGTTTGTTTCGTCTGCATTTGGAGCTAAATCACTTATATCGCAACTATCTGATGTTAAATCATTTGTTTCGAATGGATTTGAAGCTAAATCTTCAACACTGCAAAGATTTGCAGCTAAATCATGTGTCTCGCATTGATTTGAAGCTAACTCGTTTGTTTCTCCTGCACTTGAAGCTATCTCACTTATATCGCAACTATCTGATGTTAAATCATTTGTTTCGCATAGATTTGAACTAATCCTTCTACTTCGAAATGATATGAAGCTAAATCATGTGCATCGCATGGATTTGAAGCTAACTCGTTTGTTTCGTCTGCATTTGAAGTTATATCTCTTATATCGCAAGTATCTGAAGCTATATCGTTTGTGTCGCATGGATTTGAAGCTAAACATTCTATATCGTATTGATTTGAAGCTAAATCATGTATTTCGCGTGGATTTGAAGCTAAACCTTCTACATCGCATTGATTTGAAGCTAAATCATGATTTTCGCTTGGATTTGATGCTATCTAGTTTGTTTCGTATGCATTTGAAGCTATATCACTTATATCGCAACTATTTGATGTTAAATCGTTTGTGTCGCACGGATTTGAAGCTAATCCTTCTACTTCGAATTGATTTGAAGCTAAATCATGTGTTTGCCTTGGATATGAAGCTAACTCGTTTGTTTCGTCTGAATTTGGAGCTATATCTCTTATATCGCAAGTATCTGAAGCTAAATCATTTGTTTCGCATGGATGTGAAGCTAAACCTTTTATATCGAATTGATTTGAAGCTCAATCATTTGCTTCGCATGAATTTGAAGCTAAACCTTCTATATCGCATTGATTTGAAGATAAATCATGTGTTTCGCTTGGATTTGAAGCTAACTCGTTCGTTTCCACTGCATTTGATGCTATCTGTCTTATATCGCAAGTATCTGAAGCTATATAATTTATGTCGCATGGATTTGAAGCTAAACCTCCTGTATCGCATTTACTTGAAGCTAAATCATGTATTACGCGTGGATTTGAAGCTAAACCTTCTACATCGCATTGATTTGAAGCTAAATCATGTGTTTCGCTTGGATTTGAAGCTAACTCGTTCGTTTCCACTGCATTTGATGCTATCTGTCTTATATCGCAAGTATCTGAAGCTATATAATTTATGTCGCATGGATTTGAAGCTAAACCTCCTGTATCGCATTTATTTGAAGCTAAATCATGTGTTTCGCATGAATTTGAAGCTAAACCTTGTGTATCGCATTGATTTGAAGATAAATCATGTATTACGCGTGGATTTGAAGCTAAACCTTCTACATCGCATTGATTTGAAGCTAAATCATGTGTTTCGCGTGGATTTGAAGCTAAACCTTCTACATCGCATTGATTTGAAGCTAAATCATGTGTTTCGCGTGGATTTGAAGCTAAACCTTCTACATCGCATTGATTTGAAGCTAAATCATGTGTTTCGCTTGGATTTGATGCTATCTAGTTTGTTTCGTCTGCATTTGAAGCTATATCACTTATATCGCAACTATTTGATGTTAAATCATTTGTGTCGCACGGATTTGAAGCTAAATCTTCTATATCGCATTTATTTGCAGCTGAATCATGTGTTTCGCTTGGATTTGAATCTAACTCGTTTGTTTCGTTTGCGTCTGAAGCTATATCACTTATATCTCAAAGTGTTTGAAGCTAAATCATTTTTTTCGCTTGGATTTGAAGCTAAACCTTCTACATCGCATTGATTTGAAGCTAAATCATATGTTTGGCGTGTATTTGACGCTAAACCTTCTACATCGCATTGATTTGAAGCTAAGTCATGTGTCTCGCTTGGATTTGAAGCTAAACCTTCTATTTCGCATTGATTTGAAGCTAAATCATGTGTTTCGCGTGTATCTGAAGCTAAACATTCTACATCGCATTGATTTGATGCTAAATCATGTGTTTCGCGTGTATTTGAAGCTAAACATTCTACATCGCATTGATTTGAAGCTAAATCATGTGTTTCGCTTGGATTTGAAGCTATATCGTTTGTTTCGTCTGCATTTGAAGCTATATCACTTATATCGCAACTATCTGATGTTAAATCATTTGTTTCGCATGAATTTGAAGCTAAACCTTCTACATCGCATTTATTTGCAGCTGAATCATGTGTTTCGTATGGATATGAAGCTAACTCGTTCGCTTCGTCTGCATTTGAAGCTATATCACTTATATCCCAAGTGTTTGAAGCTAAATCATTTGTTTCGCATGGATTTGAAGCTAAACCTTCTATATCGCATTGATTTGAAGCTAAATCATGTGTTTCGCTTGATTTGAAGCCAACTCGTTTGTTTCTTCTGCATTTGAAGCTATATCACTTTTATCCCAAGTGTTTGAAGCTAAATCATTTTTTTCGCATGGATTTGAAGCTAAACCTTCTACATCGCATTGATTTAAAGCTAAATCATGTGTATCCCTTGGATATGAAGCTAACTCGTTTGATTCGTCTGCATTTGAAGCTATATCACATATATCCCAAACGTTTGAAAGTAAATCATGTGTTTCGCTTGGATATGAAGCTAACTCGTTGTTTCGTCCGCATTTGAAGCTATATCACTTATATCCCAAGTGTTTGAAGCTAAATCATTTGTTTCGCATGGATTTGAAGCTAAACCTTCTACATCGCATTGATTTGCAGCTAAATCATGTGTTTCGCGTGTATTTGAAGCTAAACATTCTACATCGCATTGATTTGAAGTTAAATCATGTGTTTCGCTTGGATTTGAAGCTATATCGTTTGTTTCGTCTGCATTTGAAGCTATATCACTTATATCGTAACTATCTGATGTTAAATCATTTGTTTCGCATGGATTTGAAGCTAAACCTTCTACATCGCATTTATTTGCAGCTGAATCATGAGTTTCGCTTGATTTGAAGCTAACTCGTTTGTTTCTTCTGCATTTGAAGCTATATCACTTATATCCCAAGTGTTTGAAGCTAAATCATTTTTTTCGCATGGATTTGAAGCTAAACCTTCTACATCGCATTGATTTAAAGCTAAATCATGTGTATCCCTTGGATATGAAGCTAACTCGTTTGATTCGTCTGCATTTGAAGCTATATCACATATATCCCAAGCGTTTGAAAGTAAATCATTTGTTTCGCATGGATTTGAAGCTCACTCGTTTGCTTCGTCTGCATTTGAAGCTATATCACTTATATCCCACGTGTTTGAAGGTAAATCATTTGTTTCGCATGGATTTGAAGCTAATCCTTCTATATCGCATTCATTTGTAGCTAAATCATGTGATTCGCTTGGATTTGAAGCTAACTCGTTTGTTTCTCCTGCATTTGAATCTATATCACTTATATCGCATGTATCTGATGCTAAATCATTTGTATCGCATAGATTTGAAACGAATCCTTCTACTTCGAATTGATTTGAAGCTCAATCATTTGCTTCGCATGAATTTGAAGCTAAACCTTCTATATCGCATTGATTTGAAGCTAAATCATGTGTTTCGCGTGGATTTGAAGCTAAACTTTCTACATCGCATTGATTTGAAGCTAAATCATGTGTTTCGCTTGGATTTGAAACTATCTCATTTGTTTCGCCTCCATATGAAGCTATATCACTTACATCGCAACTATCAGATGCTAAATCATTTATTTCGCATGGATTTGGAGCTAAATCTTCTACATCGCACTGATTTGCAGCTAAATCATGTGTTTCGCTTGGATATGAAGCTAACTCGTTTGTTTCGTCTGCATTTGAAGCTATATCTCTTATATCGCAAGTATCTGAAGCTATATCATTTTTGTCGCATGGATTTGAAGTTAAACCTTTTATATCGCATTGATTTGAAGCTTAATCATGTGTTTCGCGTGGATTTGAAGCTAAACATTCTACATCGCATTGAATTTGAAGCTAAATCATGTGTTTCGCTTGGATTTGGAACTATCTCATTTGTTTCGTCTGCATTTGAAGCTATATCACTTATATCGCAACTATCTGATGTTAAATCATTTGTTTCGCATGGATTTGAAGCTAAATCTTCTACATCGCATTGATTTGCATCTAAATCGTTTGTTTCGCATGGATTTGAATCTAACTCGTTTGTTTCGTCTGCATTTGAAGCTATATCACTTATATCCCAAGTGTTTGAAGCTAAATCATTTGTTTCGCATGGATTTGAAGCTCACTCGTTTGCTTCGTCTGCAGTTGAAGCTATATCACTTATATCGCATGTATCTGATGCTAAATCATTTGTATCGCATAGATTTGAAGCAAATCCTTCTACTTCGAATTGATTTGAAGCTAAATCATGTGTTTCGCTTGGATATGAAGCTAACTCGTTTGTTTCGTCTGCATTTGAAGCTATATCTCTTATATCGCAAGTATCAGAAGCTAAATCATTTGTTCGGCATGGATGTGAAGATAATCCTTCTACTTCGAATTCATTTGAAGCTAAATCATGTGTTTCGCTTGGATATGAAGCTAACTCGTTTGTTTCGTCTCCACTTGAAGCTATATCTCTTATATTGCAAGTATCTGAAACTATATCGTTTGTGTCGCATGGATTTGAAGCTAAACATTATATATCGCATTGATTTGAAGCTAAATCATGTGTTTCGCGTGGATTTGAAGCTAAACCTTCTACATCGCATTGATTTGAAGCTAAATCATGTGTTTCGCTTGGATTTGATGCTATCTAGTTTGTTTCGTCTGCATTTGAAGCTATATCACTTATATCGCAACTATTTGATGTTAAATCATTTGTGTCGCACGGATTTGAAGCTAAATCTTCTATATCGCATTTATTTGCAGCTAAATCATGTGTTTCGCTTGGATTTGAATCTAACTCGTTTGTTTCGTTTGCGTTTGAAGCTATATCACTTATATCTCAAAGTGTTTGAAGCTAAATCATTTTTTTCGCTTGGATTTGAAGCTAAACCTTCTACATCGCATTGATTTGAAGCTAAATCATGTGTTTCGTTAGGATTTGAAGCTAACTCGTTTGTTTCGTCTGCATATGAAGCTATATCTCTTATATCGCAAGAATCGGAAGCTATATCATTTGTGTCGCATGGATTTGAAGCTAAACCTTCTATATCGCATTGATTTGAAGCTAAATCATGTGTTTGGCGTGTATTTGACGCTAAACCTTCTACATCGCATTGATTTGAAGCTAAGTCATGTGTCTCGCTTGGATTTGAAGCTATCTCGTTTTTTTCGTCTGCATTTGAAGCTATATCACTTATATCGCCACTATCTGATGTTAGATCATTTGTTTCGCATGGATTTGAATCTAACTCGTTTGTTTCGTCTGCATTTGAAGCTAGATCACTTATATCCCAAGTGTTTGAAGCTAAATCATTTGTTCCGCATGGATTTGAAGCTAAAGTTTCTACATAGCATTGATTTGAAGCTTAATCACGTGTTTTGTATGGATTTGTAGCTAACTCGTTTGTTTCCCCTGCATTTGAAGCTATATCACTTATATCGCAACTATCTGATGATAAATCATTTGTTTCGCATGGATTTGAAGATAATCCTTCTACTTCGAATTGATTTGAAGCTAAATCATGTGTTTCGCTTGGATATGAAGCTAACTCGTTTGTTTCGTCTCCACTTGAAGCTATATCTCTTATATCGCAACTATTTGATGTTAAATCATTTGTGTCGCACGGATTTGAAGCTAAATCTTCTATATCGCATTTATTTGCAACTGAATCATGTGTTTCGCTTGGATATGAATCTAACTCGTTTGTTTCGTTTGCGTTTGAAGCTATATCACTTATATCTCAAAGTGTTTGAAGCTAAATCATTTTTTTCGCTTGGATTTGAAGCTAAACCTTCTACATCGCATTGATTTGAAGCTAAATCATGTGTTTGGCGTGTATTTGACGCTAAACCTTCTACATCGCATTGATTTGAAGCTAAGTCATGTGTCTCGCTTGGATTTGAAGCTAAACCTTCTATTTCGCATTGATTTGAAGCTAAATCATGTGTTTCGCGTGTATCTGAAGCTAAACATTCTACATCGCATTGATTTGATGCTAAATCATGTGTTTCGCGTGTATTTGAAGCTAAACATTCTACATCGCATTGATTTGAAGCTAAATCATGTGTTTCGCTTGGATTTGAAGCTATATCGTTTGTTTCGTCTGCATTTGAAGCTATATCACTTATATCGCAACTATCTGATGTTAAATCATTTGTTTCGCATGAATTTGAAGCTAAACCTTCTACATCGCATTTATTTGCAGCTGAATCATGTGTTTCGTATGGATATGAAGCTAACTCGTTCGCTTCGTCTGCATTTGAAGCTATATCACTTATATCCCAAGTGTTTGAAGCTAAATCGTTTGTTTCGCATGGATTTGAAGCTAAACCTTCTATATCGCATTGATTTGAAGCTAAATCATGTGTTTCGCTTGATTTGAAGCCAACTCGTTTGTTTCTTCTGCATTTGAAGCTATATCACTTTTATCCCAAGTGTTTGAAGCTAAATCAGTTTTTTCGCATGGATTTGAAGCTAAACCTTCTACATCGCATTGATTTAAAGCTAAATCATGTGTATCCCTTGGATATGAAGCTAATTCGTTTGATTCGTCTGCATTTGAAGCTATATCACATATATCCCAAACGTTTGAAAGTAAATCATGTGTTTCGCTTGGATATGAAGCTAACTCGTTGTTTCGTCCGCATTTGAAGCTATATCACTTATATCCCAAGTGTTTGAAGCTAAATCATTTGTTTCGCATGGATTTGAAGCTAAACCTTCTACATCGCATTTATTTGCAGCTGAATCATGAGTTTCGCTTGATTTGAAGCTAACTCGTTTGTTTCTTCTGCATTTGAAGCTATATCACTTATATCCCAAGTGTTTGAAGCTAAATCATTTTTTTTGCATGGATTTGAAGCTAAACCTTCTACATCGCATTGATTTAAAGCTAAATCATGTGTATCCCGTGGATATGAAGCTAACTCGTTTGATTCGTCTGCATTTGAAGCTATATCACATATATCCCAAGCGTTTGAAAGTAAATCATTTGTTTCGCATGGATTTGAAGCTCACTCGTTTGCTTCGTCTGCATTTGAAGCTATATCACTTATATCCCACGTGTTTGAAGCTAAATCATTTGTTTCGCATGGATTTGAAGCTAATCCTTCCATATCGCATTCATTTGTAGCTAAATCATGTGATTCGCTTGGATTTGAAGCTAACTCGTTTGTTTCTCCTGCATTTGAATCTATATCACTTATATCGCATGTATCTGAAGCTAAATCATGTGTTTCGCTTGGATTTGAAGCTATCTCGTTTGTTTCGTCTGCATTTGAAGCTGTATCACTTATATCCCAAGTGTTTGAAACTAAATCATTTGTTTCGCATGGATTTGAAGCTAAACCTTCTACATCGCACCGATTTGCAGCTAAGTCATGTGTTTGGCGTGTATTTGACGCTAAACCTTCTACATCGCATTGATTTGAAGCTAAGTCATGTGTTTCGCATGGATTTGAAGCTATCTCGTTTTTTTCGTCTGCATGTGAAGCTATATCACTTATATCGCAACTATCTGATGTTAAATCATTTGTTTCGCATGGATTTGAAGCTAACTCGTTTGTTTCTTCTGCATTTGAAGCTATATCACTTATATCGCATGTATCTGATGCTAAATCATTTGTATCGCATAGATTTGAAACGAATCCTTCTACTTCGAATAGATTTGAAGCTCAATCATTTGCTTCGCATGAATTTGAAGCTAAACCTTCTATATCGCATTGATTTGAAGATAAATCATGTATTACGCGTGGATTTGAAGCTAAACCTTCTACATCGCATTGATTTGAAGCTAAATCATGTGTTTCGCTTGGATTTGAAGCTATCTCGTTTGTTTCGCCTGCATTTGAAGCTATATCACTTATATCGCAACTATCTGATGTTAAATCATTTGTTTCGCATAGATTTGAATCTAATCCTTCTACTTCGAAATGATTTGAAGCTAAATCATGTGCATCGCATGGATTTGAAGCTAACTCGTTTGTTTCGTCTGCATTTGAAGCTATATCTCTTATATCGCAAGTATCTGAAGCTATATCATTTGTGTCGCATGGATTTGAAGCTAAACCTTCTATATGGCATTGATTTGAAGCTAAATCATGTGTTTCGCGTGGATTTGATGCTATACCTTCTACATCGCATTGATTTGAAGCTAAATCATGTGTTTCGCTTGGATTTGAAGCTATCTCGTTTGTTTCGTCTGCATTTGAAGCTGTATCACTTATATCCCAAGTGTTTGAAACTAAATCATTTGTTTCGCATGGATTTGAAGCTAAACCTTCTACATCGCACCGATTTGCAGCTAAGTCATGTGTTTGGCGTGTATTTGACGCTAAACCTTCTACATCGCATTGATTTGAAGCTAAGTCATGTGTTTCGCATGGATTTGAAGCTATCTCGTTTTTTTCGTCTGCATGTGAAGCTATATCACTTATATCGCAACTATCTGATGTTAAATCATTTGTTTCGCATGGATTTGAAGCTAAACCTTCTATATCGCATTGATTTGAAGCTAAATCATGTGTTTCGCGTGGATTTGAAGCTAAACATTCTATATCGTATTGATTTGAAGCTAAATCATGTATTTCGCGTGGATTTGAAGCTAAACCTTCTACATCGCATTGATTTGAAGCTAAATCATGTGTTTCGCGTGGATTTGAAGCTAAACCTTCTACATCGCATTGATTTGAAGCTAAATCATGTATTTCGCTTGGATTTGAAGCTATCTCGTTTGTTTCGTCTGCATTTGGAGGTAAATCACTTATATCGCAACTATCAGATGTTAAATCATTTGTTTCGAATGGATTTGAAGCTAAATCTTCAACACTGCAAAGATTTGCAGCTAAATCATGTGTTTCGCATTGATTTGAAGCTAACTCGTTTGTTTCTCCTGCATTTGAAGCTATCTCACTTATATCGCAACTATCTGATGTTAAATCATTTGTTTCGCATAGATTTGAACTAATCCTTCTACTTCGAAATGATATGAAGCTAAATCATGTGCTTCGCATGGATTTGAAGCTAACTCGTTTGTTTCGTCTGCATTTGGAGCTAAATCACTTATATCGCAACTATCTGATGTTAAATCATTTGTTTCGAATGGATTTGAAGCTAAATCTTCAACACTGCAAAGATTTGCAGCTAAATCATGTGTCTCGCATTGATTTGAAGCTAACTCGTTTGTTTCTCCTGCACTTGAAGCTATCTCACTTATATCGCAACTATCTGATGTTAAATCATTTGTTTCGCATAGATTTGAACTAATCCTTCTACTTCGAAATGATATGAAGCTAAATCATGTGCATCGCATGGATTTGAAGCTAACTCGTTTGTTTCGTATGCATTTGAAGCTATATCAAGTATATCGCAACTATTTGATGTTAAATCGTTTGTGTCGCACGGATTTGAAGCTAAATCTTCTATATCGCATTTATTTGCAGCTGAATCATGTATTTCGCTTGGATTTGAAGCTCACTCGTTTGCTTCGTCTGCATTTGAAGCTATATCACTTATATCGCATGTACCTGATGCTGAATCATTTGTGTTGCATGGATTTGAAGCTAATCCTTCTACTTCGAATTGATTTGAAGCTAAATCATGTCTTTTGCTTGGATATGAAGCTAACTCATTTGTTTCGTTTGCATTTGAAACTATATCACATATATCCCAAGCGTTTCAAAGAAAATCATTTGTTCTAATGGATTTGAAGCTAAACCTTCTATATCGCATTGACTTAAAGCTAAGTCATGTCTTTCGGTTGGATATGACACTAACTCGTTTGCTTCGTCTGCATTTGAAGCTACATCTCTTATATCGCAAGTATCTGAAGCTATATCGTTTGTGTCGCATGGATTTGAAGCTAAACATTCTATATCGCATTGATTTAAAGCTAAATCATGTGTTTCGCGTGGATTTGAAGCTAAACCTTCTACATCGCATTGATTTGAAGCTAAATCATGTGTTTCGCTTGATTTGAAGCTAACTCGTTTGTTTCGTCTGCATTTGAAGCTATATCACTTATATCGCAACTATCTGATGTTAAATCATTTGTTTCGCATGGATTTGAATCTAACTCGTTTGTTTCGTCTGCATTTGAAGCTATATCACTTATATCCCAAGTGTTTGAAGCTAAATCATTTGTTTCGCATGGATTTGAAGCTAAAGCTACTACATCTCATTGATTTGAAGCTAAATCATGTGCTCCGCATGGATTTGAAGCTATCTCTTTTGTTTCTTCTGCATTTGAAGCTATATCTCTTATATCGCAAGTATCTGAAGCTATATCATTTGTGTCGCATGGATTTGAAGCTAAACTTTCTATATCGCATTGATTTGAAGCTAAATCATGTGTTTCGCTTGGATATGAAGCTAACTCGTTGTTTCGTCCGCATTTGAAGCTATATCACTTATATCCCAAGTGTTTGAAGCTAAATCATTTGTTTCGCATGGATTTGAAGCTAAACCTTCTACATCGCATTTATTTGCAGCTGAATCATGTGTTTCGCTTGATTTGAAGCTAACTCGTTTGTTTCTTCTGCATTTGAAGCTATATCACTTATATCTCAAGTGTTTGAAGATAAATCATTTTTTTCGCATGTATTTGAAGCTAAAGCTTCTACATCTCATTGATTTGAAGCTAAATCATGTGCTTCGCATGGATTTGAAGCTATCTCTTTTGTTTCGTCCGCATTTGAAGCTATATCTCTTATATCGCAAGTATCTGAAGCTATATCATTTGTGTCGCATGGATTTGAAGCTAAACCTTCTATATCGCATTGATTTGAAGCTAAATCATGTGTTTCGCGTGGATTTGAAGCTAAACCTTCTACATCGCATTGATTTGTAGCTAAATCATGTATTTCGCTTGGATTTGAAGCTATCTCGTTTGTTTCGTCTGCATTTGGAGGTAAATCACTTATATCGCAACTATCAGATGTTAAATCATTTGTTTCGAATGGACTTGAAGCTAAATCTTCAACACTGCAAAGATTTGCAGCTAAATCATGTGTTTCGCATTGATTTGAAGCTAACTCGTTTGTTTCTCCTGCATTTGAAGCTATCTCACTTATATCGCAACTATCTGATGTTAAATCATTTGTTTCGCATAGATTTGAACTAATCCTTCTACTTCGAAATGATATGAAGCTAAATCATGTGCTTCGCATGGATTTGAAGCTAACTCGTTTGTTTCGTCTGCATTTGGAGCTAAATCACTTATATCGCAACTATCTGATGTTAAATCATTTGTTTCGAATGGATTTGAAGCTAAATCTTCAACACTGCAAAGATTTGCAGCTAAATCATGTGTTTCGCATTGATTTGAAGCTAACTCGTTTGTTTCTCCTGCACTTGAAGCTATCTCACTTATATCGCAACTATCTGATGTTAAATCATTTGTTTCGCATAGATTTGAACTAATCCTTCTACTTCGAAATGATATGAAGCTAAATCATGTGCATCGCATGGATTTGAAGCTAACTCGTTTGTTTCGTCTGCATTTGAAGTTATATCTCTTATATCGCAAGTATCTGAAGCTATATCGTTTGTGTCGCACGGATTTGAAGCTAAACATTCTATATCGCATTGATTTGAAGCTAAATCATGTGTTTCGCTTGGATATGATGCTAACTCGTTTGTTTCGTCTCCATTTGAAGCTATATCTCTTACATCGCAAGTATCTGAAGCTATATCGTTTGTGTCGCATGGATTTGAATCTAAACATTCTATATCGCATTGATTTGAAGCTAAATCATGTGTTTCGCGTGGATTTGAAGCTAAACCTTCTACATCGCATTGGTTTGAAGCTAAATCATGTGTTTCGCTTGATTTGAAGCTATCTCGTTTGTTTCGTCTGCATTTGAAGCTATATCACTTATATCGCAACTATCTGATGTTAAATCATTTGTTTCGCATGGATTTGAATCTAACTCGTTTGTTTCGTCTGAATTTGAAGCTATATCACTTATATCCCAAGTGTTTGAAGCTAAATCATTTGTTTCGCATGGATTTGAAGCTAAACTTGCTACATACCATTGATTTGAAGCTTAATCACGTGTTTAGTATGGATTTGTAGCTAACTCGTTGTTTCCCCTGCATTTGAAGCTATATCACTTATATCGCAACTATCTGATGATAAATCATTTGTTTCGCATGGATTTGAAGCTAAACCTTCTACATCGCATTGATTTGAAGCTGGATCATGTGTTTCGCTTGGATATGAAGCTAACTCGTTGATTCGTTCGCATTTGAAGCTATATCACTTATATCGCAAGTATCTGAAGCTTATTCATTTGTGTCGCATGGATTTGAAGCTAAACCTTCTACATACCATTGATTTGAAGATTAATCATGTGTTTTGCATGGATTTGAAGCTAACTCGTTTGTTTCTCCTGCATTTGACGCTATATCACTTATATCGCATGTATCTGATGCTAAATCATTTGTATCGCATAGATTTGAAGCTAATCCTTCTACTTCGAATTGATTTGAAGCTAAATCATGTGCTTCGCATGGATTTGAAGGTAACTCGTTTGTTTCGTCTGCATTTGAAGCTATATCTCTTATATCGCAAGTATCTGAAGCTATATCATTTGTGTCGCATGGATTTGAAGCTAAACCTTCTATATCGCATTGATTTGAAGCTAAATCATGTGTTTGGCGTGTATTTGACGCTAAACCTTCTACATCGCATTGATTTGAAGCTAAGTCATGTGTTTCGCTTGGATTTGAAGCTATCTCGTTTTTTTCGTCTGCATTTGAAGCTATATCACTTATATCGCAACTATCTGATGTTAAATCATTTGTTTCGCATGGATTTGAAGCTAAACCTTCTACATCGCATTGATTTAAAGCTAAATCATGTGTTTCGGTTGGATATGAAGCAAACTCGTTGTTTCGTCCGCATTTGAAGCTATATCACTTATATCGCAAGTATCTCAAGCTTATTCATTTGTGTCGCATGGATATGAAGCAAACTCGTTGTTTCGTCCGCATTTGAAGCTATATCACTTATATCGCAAGTATCTCAAGCTTATTCATTTGTGTCGCCTTGATTTGAAGCTAGATCATGTGTTTCGCTTGGATATGAAGCTAACTCGTTGTTTCGACCGCATTTGAAGCTATATCACTTATATCGCAAGTATCTGAAGCTTATACATTTGTGTCGCATGGATTTGAAGCTAAACCTTCTACATACCATTGATTTGAAGATGAATCATGTGTTTTGCATGGATTTGAATTTAACTCGTTTGTTTCTCCTGCATTTGAAGCTATATCACTTATATCGCATGTATCTGATGCTAAATCATTTGTATCGCATAGATTTGAAGCTAATCCTTCTACTTCGAATTGATTTGAAGCTAAATCATGTGCTTCGCTTGGATATGAAGCTAACTCGTTGTTTCGACCGCATTTGAAGCTATATCACTTATATCGCAAGTATCTGAAGCTTATACATTTGTGTCGCATGGATTTGAAGCTAAACCTTCTACATACCATTGATTTGAAGATGAATCATGTGTTTTGCATGGATTTGAATTTAACTCGTTTGTTTCTCCTGCATTTGAAGCTATATCACTTATATCGCATGTATCTGATGCTAAATCATTTGTATCGCATAGATTTGAAGCTAATCCTTCTACTTCGAATTGATTTGAAGCTAAATCATGTGCTTCGCATGGATATGAAGCTAACTCGTTTGTTTCGTCTGCATTTGAAGCTATATCACTTATATCGCAACTATCTGATGTTAAATCATTTGTTTCGCATGGATTTGAATCTAACTCGTTTGTTTCGTCTGAATTTGAAGCTATATCACTTATATCTCAAGTGTTTGAAGCTAAATCATTTGTTTCGCATGGATTTGAAGCTAAACTTGCTGCATACCATTGATTTGAAGCTTAATCACGTGTTTAGTATGGATTTGTAGCTAACTCGTTGTTTCCCATGCATTTGAAGCTATATCAATTATATCGCAACTATCTGATGTTAAATCATTCGTTTCGCATGGATTTGAACCTAAACCTTCTACATCGCATTGATTTGAAGCTAAGTCATGTGTTTCGCTTGGATTTGAAGCTATCTCGTTTGTTTCGTCTGCATTTGAAGCTATATCTCTTATATCGCAAGTATCTGAAGCTATATCATTTGTGTCGCATGGATTTGAATCTAAACCTTCTATATGGCATTGATTTGAAGCTAAATCATGTGTTTCGCGTGGATTTGACGCTAAACCTTCTACATCGCATTGATTTGAAGCTAAATCATGTGTTTCGCTTGGATTTGGAGCTATCTCGTTTGTTTCGTCTGCATTTGAAGCTGTATCACTTATATCCCAAGCGTTTGAAGCTAAATCATTTGCTTCGCATGGATTTGAAGTTAAACCTTCTATATCGCATTGATTTGAAGCTAATTCATGTGTTTGGTGTGTATTTGACGCTAAACCTTCTACATCGCATTGATTTGAAGCTGGATCTTGTGTTTCGCTTGGATATGAAGCTAACTCGTTTGTTTCTCCTGCATTTGAAGCTATATCACTTATATCGCAAGTATCTGAAGCTTATTCATTTGTGTCGCATGGATTTGAAGCTAAACCTTCTACATACCATTGATTTGAAGATTAATCATGTGTTTTGCATGGATTTGAAGCTAACTCGTTTGTTTCTCCTGCATTTGACGCTATATCACTTATATCGCATGTATCTGATGCTAAATCATTTGTATCGCATAGATTTGAAGCTAATCCTTCTACTTCGAATTGATTTGGAGCTAAATCATGTGCTTCGCATGGATTTGAAGGTAACTCGTTTGTTTCGTCTGCATTTGAAGCTATATCTCTTATATCGCAAGTATCTGAAGCTATATCATTTGTGTCGCATGGATTTGAAGCTAAACCTTCTATATCGCATTGATTTGAAGCTAAATCATGTGTTTGGCGTGTATTTGACGCTAAACCTTCTACATCGCATTGATTTGCAGCTAAATCATGTGTTTCGCATGGATTTGAAGCTAAACCTTCTATATCGCATTGATTTGAAGCTAAATCAAGTGTTTCGCTTGGATATGATGCTAACTCGTTTGTTTCGTATCCATTTGAAGCTATATCTCTTATATCGCAAGTATCTGAAGCTATATCGTTTGTGTCGCATGGATTTGAATCTAAACATTCTATATCGCATTGATTTGAAGCTAAATCATGTGTTTCGCGTGGATTTGAAGCTAAACCTTCTACATCGCATTGGTTTGAAGCTAAATCATGTGTTTCGCTTGATTTGAAGCTATCTCGTTTGTTTCGTCTGCATTTGAAGCTATATCACTTATATCGCAACTATCTGATGTTAAATCATTTGTTTCGCATGGATTTGAACCTAAACCTTCTACATCGCATTGATTTGAAGCTAAATCATGTGTTTCGCTTGGATTTGAAGCCAACTCGTTTGATTCGTCTGCATTGGAAGCTATTTCACTTTTATCGCATGTATCTGATGCTAAATCATTTGTGTCGCATGGATTTGAATTTAAACCATCTATATCGCATTCATTCAAGCTAAATCATGTGTTTCGCGTGGATTTGAAGCTAATCCTTCTACATCGCATTGATTTGAAGCTAAATCATGTGTTTCGCTTGGATTTGAAACTATCTCGTTTGTTTTCGTCTGCATTTGAAGCTATATCACTTATATCGCAACTATCTGATGTTAAATCATTTGTTTCGCATGGATTTGAATCTAACTCGTTTGTTTCGTCTGCATTTGAAGCTATATCACTTATATCCCAAGTGTTTGAAGCTAAATCATTTGTTTCGCATGGATTTGAAGCTAAAGTTTCTACATAGCATTGATTTGAAGCTTAATCACGTGTTTTGTATGGATTTGTAGCTAACTCGTTTGTTTCCCCTGCATTTGGAACTATATCATTTATATCGCAAGTTTTTGAAGCTAAATCAATTGTGTCGCATGGATTTGAAGCTAACTCTTCTACATCGCATTGATTTGAAGCTGGATCTTGTGTTTCGCTTGGATATGAAGCTAACTCGTTTGTTTCTCCGGCATTTGAAGCTATATCACTTATATCGCTAGTATCTGAAGCGTATTCACTTGTGTCGCATGGATTTGAAGCTAAACCTTCTACATACCATTGATTTGAAGATTAATCATGTGTTTTGCATGGATTTGAAGCTAACTCGTTTGTTTCTCCTGCATTTGACGCTATATCACTTATATCGCATGTATCTGATGCTAAATCATTTGTATCGCATAGATTTGAAGCTAATCCTTCTACTTCGAATTGATTTGAAGCTAAATCATGTGCTTCGCATGGATTTGAAGGTAACTCGTTTGTTTCGTCTGCATTTGAAGCTATATCTCTTATATCGCAAGTATCTGAAGCTATATCATTTGTGTCGCATGGATTTGAAGCTAAACCTTCTATATCGCATTGATTTGAAGCTAAATCATCTGTTTGGCGTGTATTTGACGCTAAACCTTCTACATCGCATTGATTTGAAGCTAAGTCATGTGTTTCGCTTGGATTTGAAGCTATCTCGTTTTTTTCGTCTGCATTTGAAGCTATATCACTTATATCGCAACTATCTGATGTTAAATCATTTGTTTCGCATGGATTTGAAGCTAAACCTTCTACATCGCATTGATTTAAACCTAAATCATGTGTTTCGGTTGGATATGAAGCAAACTCGTTGTTTCGTCCGCATTTGAAGCTATATCACTTATATCGCAAGTATCTCAAGCTTATTCATTTGTGTCGCATGGATTTGAAGCTAAACCTTCTACACACCATTGATTTGAAGATGAATCATGTGTTTTGCATGGATTTGAATTTAACTCGTTTGTTTCTCCTGCATTTGAAGCTATATCACTTATATCGCATGTATCTGATGCTAAATCATTTGTATCGCATAGATTTGAAGCTAATCCTTCTACTTCGAATTGATTTGAAGCTAAATCATGTGCTTCGCTTGGATATGAAGCTAACTCGTTGTTTCGACCGCATTTGAAGCTATATCACTTATATCGCAAGTATCTGAAGCTTATACATTTGTGTCGCATGGATTTGAAGCTAAACCTTCTACATACCATTGATTTGAAGATGAATCATGTGTTTTGCATGGATTTGAATTTAACTCGTTTGTTTCTCCTGCATTTGACGCTATATCACTTATATCGCATGTATCTGATGCTAAATCATTTGTATCGCATAGATTTGAAGCTAATCCTTCTACTTCGAATTGATTTGAAGCTAAATCATGTGCTTCGCATGGATATGAAGCTAACTCGTTTGTTTCGTCTGCATTTTAAGCTATATCACTTATATCGCAACTATCTGATGTTAAATCATTTGTTTCGCATGGATTTGAATCTAACTCGTTTGTTCGTCTGAATTTGAAGCTATATCACTTATATCTCAAGTGTTTGAAGCTAAATCATTTGTTTCGCATGGATTTGAAGCTAAACTTGCTACATACCATTGATTTGAAGCTTAATCACGTGTTTAGTATGGATTTGTAGCTAACTCGTTGTTTCCCATGCATTTGAAGCTATATCAATTATATCGCAACTATCTGATGTTAAATCATTCGTTTCGCATGGATTTGAACCTAAACCTTCTACATCGCATTGATTTGAAGCTAAGTCATGTGTTTCGCTTGGATTTGAAGCTATCTCGTTTGTTTCGTCTGCATTGAAGCTATATCTCTTATATCGCAAGTATCTGAAGCTATATCATTTGTGTCGCATGGATTTGAATCTAAACCTTCTATATGGCATTGATTTGAAGCTAAATCATGTGTTTCGCGTGGATTTGACGCTAAACCTTCTACATCGCATTGATTTGAAGCTAAATCATGTGTTTCGCTTGGATTTGGAGCTATCTCGTTTGTTTCGTCTGCATTTGAAGCTGTATCACTTATATCCCAAGCGTTTGAAGCTAAATCATTTGCTTCGCATGGATTTGAAGTTAACCTTCTATATCGCATTGATTTGAAGCTAATTCATGTGTTTGGTGTGTATTTGACGCTAAACCTTCTACATCGCATTGATTTGAAGCTAAGTCATGTGTTTCGCTTGGATTTGAAGCTATCTCGCTTATATCGTCTGCATTTGAAGCTATATCACTTATATCGCAACTATCTGATGTTAAATCATTTGTTTCGCATGGATTTGAAGCTAAATCTTCTATATCGCATTTATTTGCAGCTGAATCATGTGTTTCGTATGGATTTGAAGCTAACTCGTTTGCTTCGTCTGCATTTGAAGCTATATCACTTATATCCCAAGTGTTTGAAGCTAAATCATTTGTTTCGCATGGATTTGAAGCTAAACCTTCTATATCGCATGATTTGAAGCTAAATCATGTGTTTCGCTTGATTTGAAGCTAACTCGTTTGTTTCGTCTGCACTTGAAGCTATATCACTTATATCGCAACTATCTGATGTTAAATCATTTGTTTCGCATTGATTTGAATCTAACTCGTTTGTTTCGTCTGAATTTGAAGCTATATCACTTATATCCCAATTGTTTGAAGCTAAATAATTTGTTTCGCATGGATTTGATGCTAAACTTGCTACATACCATTGATTTGAAGCTTAATCACGTGTTTAGTATGGATTTGTAGCTAACTCGTTTGTTTCCCCTGCATTTGAAGTTATATCAATTATATCGCAACTATATGATGTTAAATCATTTGTTTCGCATGGATTTGAAGCTAAACCTTCTACATCGCATTGATTTAAAGCTAAATCATGTGTTTCGCTTGGATATGAAGCAAACTCGTTGTTTCGCCCGCATTTGAAGCTATATCACTTATATCGCAAGTATCTCAAGCTTATTCATTTGTGTCGCATGGATTTGAAGCTAAACCTTCTACACACCATTGATTTGAAGCTTATTCATTTGTGTCGCATGGATTTGAAGCTAAACCTTCTACATACCATTGATTTGAAGATTAATCATGTGTTTTGCATGGATTTGAAGTTAACTCGTTTTGTTTCTCCTGCATTTGAAGCTATATCACTTATATCGCATGTATCTGATGCTAAATCATTTGTATCGCATTGATTTGTAGCTAATCCTTCTACTTCGAATTGATTTGAAGCTAAATCATGTGCTTCGCATGGATTTGAAGCTAACTCGTTTGTTTCGTCTGCATTTTGAAGCTATATCTCTTATATCGCAAGTATCTGAAGCTATAGCATTTGTGTCGCATGGATTTGAAGCTAAACCTTCTACATAGAATTGATTTAAAGCTTATTCATGTGTTTTTCATGGATTTGAAGCTAACTCGTTTGTTTCCCCTGCATTTGAAGCTATATCACATATATCGCAACTGTCTAAACTTAAATCACTTGTATAGCATAGATTTAAAGCTAATCCTTCTACTTCGAATTGATTTGTAGCTAAATCATGTGCTTCGCATGGATTTGAAGCTAACTCGTTTGTTTCGTCTGCATTTGAAGCTATATCTCTTATATCGCAAGTATCTGAAGCTATATCATTTGTGTCGCATGGATTTGAATCTAAACCATTTCTATATGGCATTGATTTGAAGCTAAATCATGTGTTTCGCGTGGATTTGATGCTAAACCTTCTTCATCGCATTGATTTGAAGCTAAATCATGTGTTTCGCTTGGATTTGAAGCTATCTCGTTTGTTTCGTCTGCATTTGAAGCTGTATCACTTATATCCCAAGTGTTTGAAGCTAAATCATTTGCTTCGCATGGATTTGAAGTTAAACCTTCTATATCGCATTGATTTGAAGCTAAATCATGTGTTTGGTGTGTATTTGACGCTAAACCTTCTACATCGCATTGATTTGAAGCTAAGTCATGTGTTTCGCTTGGATTTGAAGCTATCTCGTTTTTTTCGTCTGCATTTGAAGCTATATCACTTATATCGCAACTATCTGATGTTAAATCATTTGTTTCGCATGGATTTGAAGCTAAACCTTCTACATACCATTGATTTGAAGATTAATCATGTGTTTCGCTTGGATGTGAAGCTAACTCGTTGTTTCGTCGGCATTTGAAGCTATATCACTTATATCGCACGTATCTGAAACTTATTCATTTGTGTCGCATGGATTTGAAGCTAAACCTTCTACATACCATTGATTTGAAGATTAATCATGTGTTTCGCTTGGGTTTTAAGCTATCTCGTTTGTTTCGTCTGCATTTGAAGCTGTATCACTTATATCCCAAGTGTTTGAAGCTAAATCATTTGCTTCGCATGGATTTGAAGTTAAACCTTCTACATCGCATTGATTTGCAGCTAAATCATGTGTTTCGCATGGATTTGAAGCTAAACCTTCTATATCGCATTGATTTGAAGCTAAATCATGTGTTTCGCGAGTATTTGAAGCTAAAAATTCTACATCGCATTGATTTGAAGCTAAATCATGTGTTTCGCGCGGATTTGATGCTAAACCTTCTACATCGCATTGATTTGAAGCTAAATCATGTGTTTCGCTTGGATTTGAAGCTATCTCGTTTGTTTCGTCTGCATTTGAAGCTGTATCACTTATATCCCAAGTGTTTGAAGCTAAATCATTTGCTTCGCATGGATTTGAAGTTGAACCTTCTATATCGCATTGATTTGAAGCTAAATCATGTGTTTGGCTTGTATTTGACGCTAAACCTTCTACACCGCATTGATTTGAAGCTAAGTCATGTGTTTCGCTTGGATTTGATGCTATCTCGTTTTTTTCGTCTGCATTTGAATCTATATCACTTATATCGCAACTATCTGATGTTAAATCATTTGTTTCGCATGGATTTGAAGTTAAACCTTCTACATCGCATTGATTTGCAGCTAAATCATGTGTTTCGCATGGATTTGAAGCTAAACCTTCTATATCGCATTGATTTGAAGCTAAATCATGTGTTTCGCGAGTATTTGAAGCTAAAAATTCTACATCGCATTGATTTGAAGCTAAATCATGTGTTTCGCGCGGATTTGATGCTAAACCTTCTACATCGCATTGATTTGAAGCTAAATCATGTGTTTCGCTTGGATTTGAAGCTATCTCGTTTGTTTCGTCTGCATTTGAAGCTGTATCACTTATATCCCAAGTGTTTGAAGCTAAATCATTTGCTTCGCATGGATTTGAAGTTAAACCTTCTATATCGCATTGATTTGAAGCTAAATCATGTGTTTGGTGTGTATTTGACGCTAAACCTTCTACATCGCATTGATTTGAAGCTAAGTCATGTGTTTTGCTTGGATTTGACGCGATCTCGTTTTTTTCGTCTGCATTTGAAGCTATAACAATTATATCGCAACTATCTGATGTTAAATCATTTGTTTCGCATGGATTTGAAGCTAAATCTTCTATATCGCATTTATTTGCAGCTGAATCATGTGTTTCGTATGGATTTGAAGCTAACTCGTCTGCTTCGTCTGCATTTGAAGCTATATCACTTATATCCCAAGTGTTTGAAGCTAAATCATTTGTTTCGCATGGATTTGTTGCTAAACCTTCTATATCGCATTGATTTGAAGCTAAATCATGTGTTTCGCTTGGTTTGAAGCCAACTCGTTTGTTTCTTCTGCATTTGAAGCTATATCACTTTTATCCCAAGTGTTTGAAGCTAAATCATATTTTTCGCGCGGATTTGAAGCAAATCTTCTACATCGCATTGATTTAAAGCTAAATCATGTGTATCCATTGGATATGAAGCTAACTCGTTTGATTCGTCTGCATTTGAAGCTATATCACATATATCCCAAGCGTTTGAAAGTAAATCATTTGTTTCGCATGGATTTGAAGCTCACTCGTTTGCTTCGTCTGCATTTGAAGCTATATCACTTATATCCCAAGTGTTTGAAGCTAAATCATTTGTTTCGCATGGATTTGAAGCTAATCCTTCTATATCGCATTGATTTGAAGCTAAATCATGCGATTTGCTTGGATTTGAATCTATCTCTTTTGTTTCGTCTGCATTTGAAGCTATATCACTTATATCGCATGTATCTGATGCTGAATTATTTGTATCACATGGATTTGAAGATAATCCTTCTATTTCGAATCGATTTGAAGCAAAATCATGTGTTTCGCTTGGATATGAAGCTAACTCGTTTGTTTCGTCTGCATTTGAAGCTATATCATTTGTGTCGCATGGATTTGAAGCTAAACATTCTATATCGCATTGATTTGAAGCTAAATCATGTGTTTCGCGTGGATTTGAAGCTCACTCGTTTGCTTCGTCTGCATTTGAAGCTATATCACTTATATCCCACGTGTTTGAAGCTAAATCATTTGTTTCGCATGGATTTGAAGCTAATCCTTCTATATCGCATTGATTTGAAGCTAAATCATGCGATTTGCTTGGATTTGAAGCTATCTCTTTTGTTTCGTCTGCATTTGAAGCTATATCACTTATATCGCATGTATCTGATGCTGAATTATTTGTATCACATGGATTTGAAGATAATCCTTCTATTTCGAATCGATTTGAAGCAAAATCATGTGTTTCGCTTGGATATGAAGCTAACTCGTTTGTTTCGTCTGCATTTGAAGCTATATCATTTGTGTCGCATGGATTTGAAGCTAAACATTCTATATCGCATTGATTTGAAGCTAAATCATGTGTTTCGCGTGGATTTGAAGCTCACTCGTTTGCTTCGTCTGCATTTGAAGCTATATCACTTATATCCCACGTGTTTGAAGCTAAATCATTTGTTTCGCATGGATTTGAAGCTAATCCTTCTATATCGCATTGATTTGAAGCTAAATCATTCGATTTGCTTGGATTTGAAGCTATCTCTTTTGTTTCGTCTGCATTTGAAGCTGTATCACTTATATCGCACGTATCTGATGCTGAATCATTTGTGTCGCATGGATTTGAATCTAAACCATTTCTATATGGCATTGATTTGAAGCTAAATCATGTGTTTCGCGTGGATTTGATGCTAAACCTTCTTCATCGCATTGATTTGAAGCTAAATCATGTGCTTCGCATGGATTTGAAGCTAACTCGTTTGTTTCGTCTGCATTTGAAGCTATATCTCTTATATCGCAAGTATCTGAAGCTATATCATTTGTGTCGCATGGATTTGAATCTAAACCATTTCTATATGGCATTGATTTGAAGCTAAATCATGTGTTTCGCGTGGATTTGATGCTAAACCTTCTTCATCGCATTGATTTGAAGCTAAATCATGTGTTTCGCTTGGATTTGAAGCTATCTCGTTTGTTTCGTCTGCATTTGAAGCTGTATCACTTATATCCCAAGTGTTTGAAGCTAAATCATTTGCTTCGCATGGATTTGAAGTTAAACCTTCTATATCGCATTGATTTGAAGCTAAATCATGTGTTTGGTGTGTATTTGACGCTAAACCTTCTACATCGCATTGATTTGAAGCTAAGTCATGTGTTTCGCTTGGATTTGAAGCTATCTCGTTTTTTTCGTCTGCATTTGAAGCTATATCACTTATATCGCAACTATCTGATGTTAAATCATTTGTTTCGCATGGATTTGAAGCTAAACCTTCTACATACCATTGATTTGAAGATTAATCATGTGTTTCGCTTCGATGTGAAGCTAACTCGTTGTTTCGTCGGCATTTGAAGCTATATCACTTATATCGCACGTATCTGAAGCTTATTCATTTGTGTCGCATGGATTTGAAGCTAAACCTTCTACATACCATTGATTTGAAGATTAATCATGTGTTTCGCTTGGGTTTTAAGCTATCTCGTTTGTTTCGTCTGCATTTGAAGCTGTATCACTTATATCCCAAGTGTTTGAAGCTAAATCATTTGCTTCGCATGGATTTGAAGTTAAACCTTCTATATCGCATTGATTTGAAGCTAAATCATGTGTTTGGTGTGTATTTGACGCTAAACCTTCTACATCGCATTGATTTGAAGCTAAGTCATGTGTTTCGCTTGGATTTGAAGCTATCTCGTTTTTTTCGTCTGCATTTGAAGCTATATCACTTATATCGCAACTATCTGATGTTAAATCATTTGTTTCGCATGGATTTGAAGCTAAACCTTCTACATACCATTGATTTGAAGATTAATCATGTGTTTCGCTTGGATGTGAAGCTAACTCGTTGTTTCGTCGGCATTTGAAGCTATATCACTTATATCGCACGTATCTGAAGCTTATTCATTTGTGTCGCATGGATTTGAAGCTAAACCTTCTACATACCATTGATTTGAAGCTAAATCATGTGTTTCGCGAGTATTTGAAGCTAAAAATTCTACATCGCATTGATTTGAAGCTAAATCATGTGTTTCGCGCGGATTTGATGCTAAACCTTCTACATCGCATTGATTTGAAGCTAAATCATGTGTTTCGCTTGGATTTGAAGCTATCTCGTTTGTTTCGTCTGCATTTGAAGCTGTATCACTTATATCCCAAGTGATTGAAGCTAAATCATTTGCTTCGCATGGATTTGAAGTTGAACCTTCTATATCGCATTGATTTGAAGCTAAATCATGTGTTTGGCTTGTATTTGACGCTAAACCTTCTACACCGCATTGATTTGAAGCTAAGTCATGTGTTTCGCTTGGATTTGATGCTATCTCGTTTTTTTCGTCTGCATTTGAATCTATATCACTTATATCGCAACTATCTGATGTTAAATCATTTGTTTCGCATGGATTTGAAGCTAAATCTTCTATATCGCATTTATTTGCTGCTGAATCATGTGTTTCGTATGGATTTGAAGCTAATTCGTTTGCTTCGTCTGCATTTGAAGCTATATCACTTTTATCCCAAGTGTTTGAAGCAAAATCATTTTTTTCGCATGGATTTGAAGCTAAACCTTCTACATCGCATTGATTTGAAGCTAAATCATGTGTTTCGCTTGTATTTGAAGCTATCTCGTTTGTTTCCTCTGCATTTGAAGCTGTATCACTTATATCCCAAGTGTTTGAAGCTAAATCATTTGCTTCGCATGATTTGAAGTTAAACCTTCTATATCGCATTGATTTGAAGCTAAATCATGTGTTTGGTGTGTATTTGACGCTAAACCTTCTACATCGCATTGATTTGAAGCTAAGTCATGTGTTTTGCTTGGATTTGACGCTATCTCGTTTTTTTCGTCTGCATTTGAAGCTATAACAATTATATCGCAACTATCTGATGTTAAATCATTTGTTTCGCATGGATTTGAAGCTAAATCTTCTATATCGCATTTATTTGCAGCTGAATCATGTGTTTCGTATGGATTTGAATCTAACTCGTTTGTTCGTCTGAATTGAAGCTATATCACTTATATCCCAATTGTTTGAAGCTAAATAATTTGTTTCGCATGGATTTGATGCTAAACTTGCTACATACCATTGATTTGAAGCTTAATCACGTGTTTAGTATGGATTTGTAGCTAACTCGTTTGTTTCCCCTGCATTTGAAAGTTATATCAATTATATCGCAACTATATGATGTTAAATCATTTGTTTCGCATGGATTTGAAGCTAAACCTTCTACATCGCATTGATTTAAAGCTAAATCATGTGTTTCGCTTGGATATGAAGCAAAACTCGTTGTTTCGCCCGCATTTGAAGCTATATCACTTATATCGCAAGTATCTCAAGCTTATTCATTTGTGTCGCATGGATTTGAAGCTAAACCTTCTACACACCATTGATTTGAAGGCTTATTCATTGTGTCGCATGGATTTGAAGCTAAACCTTCTACATACCATTGATTTGAAGATTAATCATGTGTTTTGCATGGATTTGAAGTTAACTCGTTTGTTCTTTCTCTCTGCATTTGAAGCTATAATCACTTATATCGCATGTATCTGATGCTAAATCATTTGTATCGCATTGATTTGTAGCTAATCTTTCTACTTCGAATTGATTTGAAGCTAAATCATGTGCTTCGCATGGGATTTGAAGCTCACTCGTTTGCTTCGTCTGCATTTGAAGCTATATCACTTATATCCCACGTGTTTGAAGCTAAATCATTTGTTTCGCATGGATTGAAGCTAATCCTTCTATATCGCATTGATTTGAAGCTAAATCATGCGATTTGCTTGGATTTGAAGCTATCTCTTTTGTTTCGTCTGCATTTGAAGCTATATCACTTATATCGCATGTATCTGATGCTGAATTATTTCTATCACATGGATTTGAAGATAATCCTTCTATTTCGAATCGATTTGAAGCAAATCATGTGTTTCGCTTGGATATGAAGCTAACTCGTTTGTTTCGTCTGCATTTGAAGCTATATCATTTGTGTCGCATGGATTTGAAGCTAAACATTCTATATCGCATTGATTTGAAGCTAAAATCATGTGTTTCGCGTGGATTTGAAGCTCACTCGTTTGCGCTTCGTCTGCATTTGAAGCTATATCACTTATATCCCACGTGTTTGAAGCTAAATCATTTGTTTCGCATGGATTTGAAGCTAATCCTTCTATACCACATTGATTTGAAGCTAAATCATTCGATTTGCTTGGATTTGAAGCTATCTCTTTTGTTCGTCTGCATTTGAAGCTGTATCACTTATATCGCACGTATCTGATGCTGAATCATTTGTATCGCATGGATTTTAAGATAATCCCTCTACTTCGAATTGATTTGAAGCTAAATCATGTGTTTCGCGTGGATTTGAAGCTATCTCGTTTGTTTCCTCTGCATTTGAAGCTGTATCGCTCATATCCCAAGTGTTCGAAGCTAAATCATTTGCTTCGCATGGATTTGAAGTTAAACCTTCTACATCGCATTGATTTGCAGCTAAATCATGTGTTTCGCATGGATTTGAAGCTAAACCTTCTATATCGCATTGATTTGAAGCTAAATCATGTGTTTCGTGTGTATTTGAAGCTAAAATTTCTACATCGCATTGATTTGAAGCTAAATCATGTGTTTCGCTTGGATTTGATGCTATCTAGTTTGTTTCGTCTGCATTTGAAGCTATCTCACCTATATCGCAACTATTTGATGTTAAATCATTTGTGTCGCATGGATTTGAAGCTAAACCTTCTACATAGAATTGATTTAAAGCTTATTCAATGTGTTTTTCATGGATTTGAAGCTAACTCGTTTGTTTCCCCTGCATTTGAAACTATATCACATAAATCGCAACTGTCTGAACTTAAATCATTTGTATCGTATAGATTTGAAGCTAATCCTTCTACTTCGAATTGATTTGAAGCTAAATCATGTGCTTCGCATGGATTTGAAGCTAACTCGTTTGTTTCGTCTGCATTTGAAGCTATATCTCTTATATCGCAAGTATCTGAAGCTATATCATTTGTTTCGCATGGATTTGAATCTAACTCGTTTGTTTCGTCTGAATTTGAAGCTATATCACTTATATCTCAAGTGTTTGAAGCTAAATCATTTGTTTCGCATGGATTTGAAGCTAAACTTGCTACATACCATTGATTTGAAGCTTAATCACGTGTTTAGTATGGATTTGTAGCTAACTCGTTGTTTCCCATGCATTTGAAGCTATATCAATTATATCGCAACTATCTGATGTTAAATCATTCGTTTCGCATGGATTTGAACCTAAACCTTCTACATCGCATTGATTTGAAGCTAAGTCATGTGTTTCGCTTGGATTTGAAGCTATCTCGTTTGTTTCGTCTGCATTTGAAGCTATATCTCTTATATCGCAAGTATCTGAAGCTATATCATTTGTGTCGCATGGATTTGAATCTAAACCTTCTATATGGCATTGATTTGAAGCTAAATCATGTGTTTCGCGTGGATTTGACGCTAAACCTTCTACATCGCATTGATTTGAAGCTAAATCATGTGTTTCGCTTGGATTTGGAGCTATCTCGTTTGTTTCGTCTGCATTTGAAGCTGTATCACTTATATCCCAAGCGTTTGAAGCTAAATCATTTGCTTCGCATGGATTTGAAGTTAAACCTTCTATATCGCATTGATTTGAAGCTAATTCATGTGTTTGGTGTGTATTTGACGCTAAACCTTCTACATCGCATTGATTTGAAGCTAAGTCATGTGTTTCGCTTGGATTTGAAGCTATCTCGCTTATATCGTCTGCATTTGAAGCTATATCACTTATATCGCAACTATCTGATGTTAAATCATTTGTTTCGCATGGATTTGAAGCTAAATCTTCTATATCGCATTTATTTGCAGCTGAATCATGTGTTTCGTATGGATTTGAAGCTAACTCGTTTGCTTCGTCTGCATTTGAAGCTATATCACTTATATCCCAAGTGTTTGAAGCTAAATCATTTGTTTCGCATGGATTTGAAGCTAAACCTTCTATATCGCATTGATTTGAAGCTAAATCATGTGTTTCGCTTGATTTGAAGCTAACTCGTTTGTTTCGTCTGCACTTGAAGCTATATCACTTATATCGCAACTATCTGATGTTAAATCATTTGTTTCGCATTGATTTGAATCTAACTCGTTTGTTTCGTCTGAATTTGAAGCTATATCACTTATATCCCAATTGTTTGAAGCTAAATAATTTGTTTCGCATGGATTTGATGCTAAACTTGCTACATACCATTGATTTGAAGCTTAATCACGTGTTTAGTATGGATTTGTAGCTAACTCGTTTGTTTCCCCTGCATTTGAAGTTATATCAATTATATCGCAACTATATGATGTTAAATCATTTGTTTCGCATGGATTTGAAGCTAAACCTTCTACATCGCATTGATTTAAAGCTAAATCATGTGTTTCGCTTGGATATGAAGCAAACTCGTTGTTTCGCCCGCATTTGAAGCTATATCACTTATATCGCAAGTATCTCAAGCTTATTCATTTGTGTCGCATGGATTTGAAGCTAAACCTTCTACACACCATTGATTTGAAGCTTATTCATTTGTGTCGCATGGATTTGAAGCTAAACCTTCTACATACCATTGATTTGAAGATTAATCATGTGTTTTGCATGGATTTGAAGTTAACTCGTTTGTTTCTCCTGCATTTGAAGCTATATCACTTATATCGCATGTATCTGATGCTAAATCATTTGTATCGCATTGATTTGTAGCTAATCTTTCTACTTCGAATTGATTTGAAGCTAAATCATGTGCTTCGCATGGATTTGAAGCTAACTCGTTTGTTTCGTCTGCATTTGAAGCTATATCTCTTATATCGCAAGTATCTGAAGCTATATCATTTGTGTCGCATGGATTTGAAGCTAAACCTTCTACATAGAATTGATTTAAAGCTTATTCATGTGTTTTTCATGGATTTGAAGCTAACTCGTTTGTTTCCCCTGCATTTGAAGCTATATCACATATATCGCAACTGTCTAAACTTAAATCATTTGTATAGCATAGATTTAAAGCTAATCCTTCTACTTCGAATTGATTTGTAGCTAAATCATGTGCTTCGCATGGATTTGAAGCTAACTCGTTTGTTTCGTCTGCATTTGAAGCTATATCTCTTATATCGCAAGTATCTGAATCTATATCATTTGTGTCGCATGGATTTGAATCTAAACCATTTCTATATGGCATTGATTTGAAGCTAAATCATGTGTTTCGCGTGGATTTGATGCTAAACCTTCTTCATCGCATTGATTTGAAGCTAAATCATGTGTTTCGCTTGGATTTGAAGCTATCTCGTTTGTTTCGTCTGCATTTGAAGCTGTATCACTTATATCCCAAGTGTTTGAAGCTAAATCATTTGCTTCGCATGGATTTGAAGTTAAACCTTCTATATCGCATTGATTTGAAGCTAAATCATGTGTTTGGTGTGTATTTGACGCTAAACCTTCTACATCGCATTGATTTGAAGCTAAGTCATGTGTTTCGCTTGGATTTGAAGCTATCTCGTTTTTTTCGTCTGCATTTGAAGCTATATCACTTATATCGCAACTATCTGATGTTAAATCATTTGTTTCGCATGGATTTGAAGCTAAACCTTCTACATACCATTGATTTGAAGATTAATCATGTGTTTCGCTTGGATGTGAAGCTAACTCGTTGTTTCGTCGGCATTTGAAGCTATATCACTTATATCGCACGTATCTGAAGCTTATTCATTTGTGTCGCATGGGATTTGAAGCTAAACCTTCTACATACCATTGATTTGAAGATTAATCATGGTTGGTTCGCTTGGGTTTTAAGGCTATCTCGTTTGTTTCGTCTGCATTTGAAGCTGTATCACTTATATCCCAAGTGTTTGAAGCTAAATCATTTGCGTCGCATGGATTTGAAGCTAAACCTTCTATATCGCATTGATTTGAAGCTAAATCATGTGTTTCGCGAGTATTTGAAGCTAAAAATTCTACATCGCAATTGATTTGAAGCTAAATCATGTGTTTCGCGCGGATTTGATGCTAAACCTTCTACATCGCATTGATTTGAAGCTAAATCATGTGTTTCGCTTGGATTTGAAGCTATCTCGTTTGTTTCGTCTGCATTGAAGCTGTATCACTTATATCCCAAGTGTTTGAAGCTAAATCATTTGCTTCGCATGGATTTGAAGTTGAACCTTCTATATCGCATTGATTTGAAGCTAAATCATGTGTTTGGCTTGTATTTGACGCTAAACCTTCTACACCGCATTGATTTGAAGCTAAGTCATGTGTTTCGCTTGGATTTGATGCTATCTCGTTTTTTTCGTCTGCATTTGAATCTATATCACTTATATCGCACCTATCTGATGTTAAATCATTTGTTTCGCATGGATTTGAAGCTAAATCTTCTATATCGCATTTATTTGCTGCTGAATCATGTGTTTCGTATGGATTTGAAGCTAATTCGTTTGCTTCGTCTGCATTTGAAGCTATATCACTTTTATCCCAAGTGTTTGAAGCAAAATCATTTTTTTCGCATGGATTTGAAGCTAAACCTTCTACATCGCATTGATTTGAAGCTAAATCATGTGTTTCGCTTGTATTTTGAAGCTATCTCGTTTGTTTCCTCTGCATTTGAAGCTGTATCACTTATATCCAAGTGTTTGAAGCTAAATCATTTGCTTCGCATGGATTTGAAGTTAAAACCTTGTATTATCGCATTGATTGAAGCTAAATCATGTGTTTGGTGTGTATTTGACGCTAAACCTTCTACATCGCATTGATTTGAAGCTAAGTCATGTGTTTTGCTTGGATTTGACGCTATCTCGTTTTTTTCGTCTGCATTTGAAGCTATAACAATTTATATCGCAACTATCTGATGTTAATTCATTTGTTTCGCATGGATTTGAAGCTAAATCTTCTATATCGCATTTATTTGCAGCTGAATCATGTGTTTCGTATGGATTGAAGCTAACTCGTCTGCTTCGTCTGCATTTGAAGCTATATCACTTATATCCCAAGTGTTTGAAGCTAAATCATTTGTTTCGCATGGATTTGTTGCTAAACCTTCTATATCGCATTGATTTGAAGCTAAATCATGTGTTTCGCTTGGTTTGAAGCAACTCGTTTGTTTCTTCTGCATTTGAAGCTATATCACTATTATCCCAAGTGTTTGAAGCTAAATCATATTTTTCGCGCGATTTGAAGCAAATCTTCTACATCGCATTGATTTAAAGCTAAATCATGTGTATCCATTGGATATGAAGCTAACTCGTTTGATTCGTCTGCATTTGAAGCTATATCACATATATCCCAAGCGTTTGAAAGTAAATCATTTGTTTCGCATGGATTTGAAGCTCACTCGTTTGCTTCGTCTGCATTTGAAGCTATATCACTTATATCCCAAGTGTTTGAAAGCTAAATCATTTGTTTCGCATGGATTTGAAGCTAATCCTTCTATATCGCATTGATTTGAAGCTAAATCATGCGATTTGCTTGGATTTGAAGCTATCTCTTTTGTTTCGTCTGCATTTGAAGCTATATCACTTATATCGCATGTATCTGATGCTGAATTATTGTATCACATGGATTTGAAGATAATCCTTCTATTTCGAATCGATTTGAAGCAAAATCATGTGTTTCGCTTGATATGAAGCTAACTCGTTTGTTTCGTCTGCATTTGAAGCCTATATCATTTGTGTCGCATGGATTTGAAGCTAAACATTCTATATCGCATTGATTTGAAGCTAAATCATTGTGTTTCGCGTGGATTTGAAGCTCACTCGTTTGCTTCGTCTGCATTGAAGCTATATCACTTATATCCCAAGTGTTTGAAGCTAAATCATTTGCTTCGCATGGATTTGAAGTTAAACCTTCTACATCGCATTGATTTGCAGCTAAATCATGTGTTCGCATGGATTTGAAGCTCACTCGTTTGCTTCGTCTGCATTTGAAGCTATATCACTTATATCCCAAGTGTTTGAAGCTAAATCATTTGCTTCGCATGGATTTGAAGTTAAACCTTCTACATCGCATTGATTTCCAGCTAAATCATGTGTTTCGCATGGATTTGAAGCTAAATCATGTGTTTCGCGTGTATTTGAAGCTAAAAATTCTACATCGCATTGATTGAAGCTAAAATCAGGTGTTCGCTTGGATTTGATGCTATCTAGTTTGTTTCGTCTGCATTTGAAGCTATCTCCACCTATATCGCAACTATTTGATGTTAAATCATTTGTGTCGCATGGATTGAAGCTAAACCTTCTACATAGAATTGATTTAAAGCTTATTCATGTGTTTTTCATGGATTTGAAGCTAACTCGTTTGTTTCCCCTGCATTGAAACTATATCACATAAAACGCAACTGTCCTGAACTTAAATCATTTGTATCGCATAGATTTGAAGCTAATCCTTCTACTTCGAATTGATTTGAAGCTAAATCATGTGCTTCGCATGGATTTGAAGCTAACTCGTTTGTTTCGTCTGCATTTGAAGCTATATCTCTTATATCGCAAGTATCTGAAGCTATATCATTTGTGTTCGCATGGATTTGAAGCTAAAACTTCTACATAGAATTGATTTAAAGCTTATTCATGTGATTTTCATGGATTTGAAGCTAACTCGTTTGTTTCCCCTGCATTTGAAGCTATATCACATATATCCGCAACTGGTCTGAACTTAAAATCATTTGTATCGCATAGATTTAAAGCTAATCCTTCTACTTCGAATTGATTTGTAGCTAAATCATGTGCTTCGCATGGATTTGAAGCTAACTCGTTTGTTTCGTCTGCATTTGAAGCTATATCTCTTATATCGCAAGTATCTGAAGCTATATCATTTGTGTCGCATGGATTTGAATCTAAACCTTTTCTATATGGCATTGATTTCAAGCTAAATCATGTGTTCGCGTGGATTTGATGCTAAACCTTCTTCATCGCATTGATTTGAAGCTAAATCATGTGTTTTCGCTTGGATTTGAAGCTATCTCGTTTTGTTTCGTCTGCATTTGAAGCTGTATCACTTATATCCCAAGTGTTTGAAGCTAAACATTTGCTTCGCATGGATTTGAAGTTAAACCTTCTATATCGCATTGATTTGAAGCTAAATCATGTGTTTGGTGTGTATTTGACGCTAAAACCTTCTACATCGCATTGATTTGAAGCTAAGTCATGTGTTTCGCTTGGATTTGAAGCTATCTCGTTTTTTCGGTCTGCATTTGAAGCTATATCACTTATAACGCAACTATCTGATGTTAAATCATTTGTTTCGCATGGATTTGAAGCTAAACCTTCTACATACCATTGATTTGAAGATTAATCATGTGTTTCGCTTGGATGTGAAGCTAACTCGTTGTTTCGTCCGCATTTGAAGCTATATCACTTATATCTCAAGTATCTGAAGCTTATTCATTTGTGTCGCATGGATTTGAAGCTAAACCTTCTACATACCATTGATTTGAAGATTAATCATGTGTTTCGCTTGGATTTTAAGCTATCTCGTTTGTTTCGTCTGCATTTGAAGCTGTATCACTTATATCCCAAGTGTTGAAGCTAAATCATTTGTTTCGAATGGATTTGTTGCTAAACCTTCTATATCGCATTGATTTGAAGCTAAATCATGTGTTTCGCTTGGTTTGAAGCCAACTCGTTTGTTTCTTCTGCATTTGAAGCTATATCACTTTTATCCCAAGTGTTTGAAGCTAAATCATTTGTTTCGCATGGATTTGAAGCTAATCCTTCTATATCGCATTGATTTGAAGCTAAATCATGCGATTTGCTTGGATTTGAAGCTATCTCTTTGTTTCGTCTGCATTTGAAGCTATATCACTTATATCGCATGTATCTGATGCTGAATTATTTGTATCACATGGATTTGAAGATAATCCTTCTATTTCGAATCGATTGAAGCAAAATCATGTGTTTCGCTTGGATATGAAGCTAACTCGTTTGTTTCGTCTGCATTTGAAGCTATATCTCTTATATCGCAAGTATCTGAAGCTATATCATTTGTGTCGCATGGATTTGAAGCTAAACATTCTATATCGCATTGATTTGAAGCTAAATCTTCTACATTCGCATTGATTTAAAGCTAAGTCATGTGTATCCATTGGATATGAAGCTAACTCGTTTGATTCGTCTGCATTTGAAGCTATATCACATATATCCCAAGCGTTTGAAAGTAAATCATTTGTTTCGCATGGATTTGAAGCTCACTCGTTTGCTTCGTCTGCATTTGAAGCTATATCACTTATATCCCAAGTGTTTGAAGCTAAATCATTTGTTTCGCATGGATTTGATGCTCACTCTTTTGCTTCGTCTGCATTGAAGCTATATCACTTATATCCCAAGTGTTTGAAGCTAAATCATGTGCTTCGCATGGATTTGAAGCTAACTCGTTGTTTCGTCTGCATTTGAAGCTATATCTCTTATATCGCAAGTATCTGAAGCTATATCATTTGTGTCGCATGGATTTGAAGCTAAACTCTACACAGAATTGATTTAAAGCATATTCATGTGTTTTTCATGGATTTGAAGCTAAACTCGTTTGTTTCCCCTGCATTTGAAGCTATATCACATATATCGCAACTGTCTGAACTTAAATCATTTGTATCGCATAGATTTAAAGCTAATCCTTCTACTTCGAATTGATTTGTAGCTAAATCATGTGCTTCGCATGGATTTGAAGCTAACTCGTTTGTTTCGTCTGCATTTGAAGCTATATCTCTTATATCGCAAGTATCTGAAGCTATATCATTTGTGTCGCATGGATTTGAATCTAAACCTTTTCTATATGGCATTGATTTGAAGCTAAATCATGTGTTTCGCGTGGATTTGATGCTAAACCTTCTTCATCGCATTGATTTGAAGCTAAATCATGTGTTTCGCTTGGATTTGAAGCTATCTCGTTTGTTTCGTCTGCATTTGAAGCTGTATCACTTATATCGCAACTATCTGATGTTAAATCATTTGTTTCGCATGGATTTGAAGCTAAACCTTCTACATACCATTGATTTGAAGATTAATCATGTGTTTCGCTTGGATTTTAAGCTATCTCGTTTGTTTCATCTGCATTTGAAGCTGTATCACTTATATCCCAAGTGTTTGAAGCTAAATCATTTGCTTCGCATTGATTTTAAGTTAAACCTTCTA
>NW_027477141.1:0-94519 GCF_051020955.1 Megalopta genalis
TCAAATCAATGCGAAGTAGAAGGCTGATCTCCGAAACCACACGAAACAGTTTGTTTGGCTTCAAATACTTGTGTTATACATGACTTAGCTTCAACAGCATGCGAAACAAACGTGTTAGCTTCAAATACATGCGAGATACATGATTTAGCTTCAATTCAATGCGAAGTAGAAGGCTTATCTTCGAATCCATGCGAAAAAAATGGTTTAGTTCAAATACTTGTGATATACATGATTTAGCTTCAAATGCATGCGAAACCAAACAGTTAGCTACAAATACAAGCAAAACACATGATTTCGCTTCAAATGAATGCGAAGCAGAAGGCTTAGCTTCAAATCCATGCGAAACAAATGGTTTAGCTTCAAATACTTGTGATATGCGTGATTTTGCTTCAATTGCATGCAAAACCAACGAGTTAGCTTCAAATCCAAGCGATACACGTGATTTAGATTCAAACCAATAAGAAGTAGATGGCTTATCTACAAATCCTGCGAAACGAATGATTTAGCTTCAAATACTTACGAACATCACTGATATAGATTCAATTGCAGGTGAAACAAACGAGTTAGCTTTAAATCCATGCAAAAGACATGAGTTACCTTCAAATCAATGCGAAGTAGAAGGCTTAGTTTGAAATCCATGCGAATCAAGTTCTTTAGCTTCAAATACTTATGATATACATGATTTATCTGCAACTGCATGCGAAACAAACGACTTAGCTTCAAATCCATCCGAAACACATGATTTAGCTTCAAATTTATTGGAAAGACATGGTTTAGCGTACTATTCATGGCAATCAAATGGTTCAGATTCAAATACTTGTGATATACATGATATAGCTTCAAATGCAGGCGAAACAAACGAGTCAGCTTCAAATCCATGCGAAACACATGATTTAGCTTCAAATGAATGCGAAGTAGAAGGCTGAATTTCGAATCCATGCGAAACAAATGGTTTAGCTTCAAATACTTGTGACATACTTGATTTAGCTTCAATTGCATGCGAAACAAACGAGTTAGATTCAAATCCATGCGAAACACATGATTTAGCTTCAAATCAATGCGAAGTAGAAGGCTTAGCTTCAAATTCATTGAAACGAATGATTTAGCTTCAAATACTTGCGAATATCACTGATATAGCTTCAAATGCAGGCGAAACAAACGAGTTAGCTTAAAATACATGCAAAACACATGATTCAACTTCCAATCAATGTGAAGTAGTAGGCTGAGCTTCAAATCTATGTGAAACAAATGGTTCAGCTTCAAATACTTGTGATATATATGATTTAGATTCAACTTCATGCAAAACCAACGAGTTAGCTTCAAATCCAAGCGAATCACATGATTTAGATTCAAATCAATGCGAAGTAGAAGGGTTTTCTTCGAATCCATGCGAAACAAATGGTTTAGCTTCAAATACTTGTGATATACATGATTTAGCTTCAACAGCATGCGAAACAAACCAGTTAGCTTGAAATCAATGCGAAACACATGATTTAGCTTCAAATCAATGCGAAGTAGAAGGGTTATCTTCGAATCCATGCGAAACAAATGATTTAGCTTCAAATACTTGTGATATACATGATTTAACTACAACTGCATGTGATACAAACGAGTTAGCTTCAAATCCAAGCGAAACACATGATTTAGCTTTAATTCAATGCGAAGTAGAAGGCTTATCTTCGAATCCATGCGAACAAATGGTTTAGCTTTAAATACTTGTGATATGCATGATTTAGCTTCAAATGCAGGAGAAACAAACGAGTTAGCTTCAAATCGATGCGAAACACATGATATAGCTTAAAATCAATGCGAAGCTGATGGCTGATCGTCGAATCCATGCGAAACAAATGGTTTAGCTTCTACTGCTTGTGATATACATGATTTAGCTTCAACTGCATGCGAAACAAACGAGTCAGCTTCAAATCCAAGCGAAACACATGATTTAGAATCAAATCAATAAGATGTAGAAGGCTTAGTTTCAAATCCTGCGAAACGAATGATTTACCTTCAAATACTTGCGAATATCACTGATATAGCTTCAAATGCTGGGGAACAAACGAGTTAGCTTTAAATTCATGCAAAAGACATGATTTACCTTCAAATCAATGCGAAGTAGAAGGCTTAGTTTGAAATCCATGCGAATCAAGTTCTTTAGCTTCAAATACTTATGATATACATGATTTAGCTTCAACTGCTTGGGAAGCAAACGAGTTAACTTCAAATCCATTCAAAACACATGATTTAGCTTCAAATCCATGCGAAACTCATGATTTAGCTTCAAATCAATGCGATGTAGAAGGCTGATCTTCGAATCCATGCGAATCAAATGGTTTAGCTTCAAATACTTGTGATATGCGTGATTTTGCTTCAACTGCATGCAAAACCAACGAGTTACCTTCAAATCTAAGCGAAACACATGATTCAGATTCAAATCAATGCGAAGTAGAAGGCTTATCTTCGAATCCATGCGAAACAAATGGTTTAGCTTCAATTATATGTGATATACATGATTTAGCTTCAAATGCAGGTGAAACAAACGAGTTAGCTTCAAATCCATTCAAAACACATGATTTAGCTTCAAATTCATTCGAGAAACATGGTTTAGCGTACTATTCATGGGAATCAATTGGTTCAGATTCAAATACTTGTGATATACATGATATAGCTTCAAATGCAGGCGAAACAAACGAGTCAGCTTCAAATCCATGAGAAACACATTATTTAGCTTCAAATGAATGCGAAGTAGAAGGCTGATCTTCGAATCCATGCGAAACAAATGGTTTAGCTTCAATTATATGTGATATACATGATTTAGCTTCAAATGCAGGCGAAACAAACGAGTTAGATTGAATTCGATGCGAAACACATGATATAGCTTAAAATCAATGCGAAGCTGATGGCTGATCGTCGAATCCATGCGAAACAAATGGTTTAGCTTCTACTACTTGTGATATACATGATTTAGCTTCTACTGCATGCGAAACAAACGAGTCAGCTTCAAATCCAAGCGAAACACATGATTTAGAATCAAATCAATGCGATGTAGAAGGCTTAGTTTCAAATCCAGCGAAACGAATGATTTACCTGCAAATACTTGCGAATATCACTGATATAGCTTCAAATGCTGGCGAAACAAACGAGTTAGCTTTAAATCCACGCAAAAGACATGATTTACCTTCAAATCAATGCGAAGTAGAAGGCTTAGTTTGAAATCCGTGCGAATCAAGTTCTTTAGCTTCAAATACTTATGATATACATGATTTAGATTCAACTGCTTGGGAAGCAAACGAGTTACCTTCAAATCCATTCAAAACACATGATTTAGCTTCAAATCCATGCGAAACTCATGATTTAGCTTCAAATCAATGCGATGTAGAAGGCTGATCTTCGAATCCATGCGAATCAAATGGTTTAGCTTCAAATACTTGTGATATGCGTGATTTTGCATCAACTGCATGCAAAACCAACGAGTTATCTTCAAATCTAAGCGAAACACACGATTCAGATTCAAATCAATGCGAAGTAGAAGGCTTAGTTTGAAATCCGTGCGAATCAAGTTCTTTAGCTTCAAATACTTATGATATACATGATTTAGCTTCAACTGCTTGGGAAGCAAACGAGTTAACTTCAAATCCATTTAAAACACATGATTTAGCTTCAAATCCATGCGAAACTCATGATTTAGCTTCAAATCAATGCGATGTAGAAGGCTGATCTTCGAATCCATGCGAATCAAATGGTTTAGATTCAAATACTTGTGACATACTTGATTTAGCATCAACAGCAAGCGAAACAAACGAGTTAGCTTCAAATCCATGCGAAACACATGATTTAGCTTCAAATCAATGCGAAGTAGAAGGCTGATCTCCGAATCCACACGAAACAGATTGTTTGGCTTCAAATACTTGTGTTATACATGACTTAGCTTCAACAGCATGCGAAACAAACGTGTTAGCTTCAAATACATGCGAGATACATGATTTAGCTTCAATTCAATGCGAAGTAAAAGGCTTATCTTCGAATCCATGCGAAACAAATGGTTTAGTTCAAATACTTGTGATATACATGATTTAGCTTCAAATGCATGCGAAACCAAACAGTTAGCTTCAAATACAAGCAAAACACATGATTTCGCTTCAAATGAATGCGAAGCAGAAGGCTTAGCTTCAAATCCATGCGAAACAAATGGTTTTGCTTCAAATACTTGTGATATGCGTGATTTTGCTTCAATTGCATGCAAAACCATCGAGTTAGCTTCAAATCCAAGCGATACACGTGATTTAGATTCAAACCAATAAGAAGTAGATGGCTTATCTACAAATCCTGCGAAACGAATGATTTAGCTTCAAATACTTACGAACATCACTGATATAGATTCAAATGCAGGTGAAACAAACGAGGTAGCTTTAAATCCATGCAAAAGACATGAGTTACCTTCAAATCAATGCGAAGTAGAAGGCTTAGTTTGAAATCCATGCGAATCAAGTTCTTTAGCTTCAAATACTTATGATATACATGATTTATCTGCAACTGCATGCGAAACAAACGACTTAGCTTCAAATCCATCCGAAACACATGATTTAGCTTCAAATTTATTGGAAAGACATGGTTTATCGTACTATTCATGGCAATCAAATGGTTCAGATTCAAATACTTGTGATATACATGATATAGCTTCAAATGCAGGCGAAACAAACGAGTTAGCTTCAAATCCATTCAAAACACATGATTTAGCTTCAAATTCATTCGAATGACATGGTTTAGCGTACTACTCATGGGAATCAATTGGTTCAGATTCAAATACTTGTGATATACATGATATAGCTTCAAATGCAGGCGAAACAAACGAGTCAGCTTCAAATCCATGAGAAACACATTATTTAGCTTCAAATGAATGCGAAGTAGAAGGCTGATCTTCGAATCCATGCGAAACAAATGGTTTAGCATCAATTATATGTGATATGCATGATTTAACTTTAAATGCATGCGAAACAAACGAGTTAGCTTCAAATCCATTCAAAACACATGATTTAGCTTCAAATTCATTCGAAAGACATGGTTTAGCGTACTATTCATGGGAATCAAATGGTTCAGATTCAAATACTTGTGATATACATCATATAGCTTCAAATGCAGGCGAAACAAACGAGTCAGCTTCAAATCCATGCGAAACACATGATTTAGCTTTAATTCAATGCGAAGTAGAAGGCTTATCTTCGAATCCATGCGAACAAATGGTTTAGCTTTAAATACTTGTGATATACATGATTTAGCTTCAAATGCAGGCGAAACAAACGAGTTAGCTTCAAATCGATGCGAAACACATGATACAGCTTAAAATCAATGCGAAGCTGATGGCTGATCGTCGAATCCATGCGAAACAAATGGTTTAGCTTCTACTACTTGTGATATACATGATTTAGCTTCAACTGCATGCGAAACAAACGAGTCAGCTTCAAATCCAAGCGAAACACATGATTTAGAATCAAATCAATGCGAAGTAGAAGGCTTAGCTTCAAATCCTGCGAAACGAATGATTTAGCTTCAAATACTTGCGAATATCACTGATATAGCTTCAAATGCAGACGAAACAAACGAGTTAGCTTTAAATCCATGCAAAAGGCACGACTTACCTTCAAATCAATGCGAAGTAGAAGGCTTAGTTTGAAATCCATGCGTATCAAGTTCGTCAGCTTCAAATACTTATGATATACATGATTTAGCTTCAACTGCTTGGGAAGGAAACGAGTTAACTTCAAATCCATTCTAAACACATGATTTAGCTTCAAAAACATGCGAAACTCATGATTTAGCTTCAAATCAATGCGAAGTAGAAGGCTGATCTTCGAATCCATGCGAAACGAATGGTTTAGCTTCAAATACTTGCGAATATAAGTGATATAGCTTCAAATGCAAGCGACACAAATGAGTTAGCTTCAAATCCAAGCGAAACACATGATTTAGATCCAAATCAATGCGAAGTAGAAGGCTTATCTTCGAATCCATGCGAACAAATGGTTTAGCTTTAAATACTTGTGATATACATGATTTAGCTTCAAATGCAGGCGAAACAAACGAGTTAGCTTCAAATCGATGCGAAACACATGATACAGCTTAAAATCAATGCGAAGCTGATGGCTGATCGTCGAATCCATGCGAAACAAATGGTTTAGCTTCTACTACTTGTGATATACATGATTTAGCTTCAACTGCATGCGAAACAAACGAGTCAGCTTCAAATCCAAGCGAAACACATGATTTAGAATCAAATCAATGCGAAGTAGAAGGCTTAGCTTCAAATCCTGCGAAACGAATGATTTAGCTTCAAATACTTGCGAATATCACTGATATAGCTTCAAATGCAGACGAAACAAACGAGTTAGCTTTAAATCCATGCAAAAGGCACGACTTACCTTCAAATCAATGCGAAGTAGAAGGCTTAGTTTGAAATCCATGCGTATCAAGTTCGTCAGCTTCAAATACTTATGATATACATGATTTAGCTTCAACTGCTTGGGAAGGAAACGAGTTAACTTCAAATCCATTCTAAACACATGATTTAGCTTCAAAAACATGCGAAACTCATGATTTAGCTTCAAATCAATGCGAAGTAGAAGGCTGATCTTCGAATCCATGCGAAACGAATGGTTTAGCTTCAAATACTTGCGAATATAAGTGATATAGCTTCAAATGCAAGCGACACAAATGAGTTAGCTTCAAATCCAAGCGAAACACATGATTTAGATCCAAATCAATGCGAAGTAGAAGGCTTATCTTCGAATCCATGCGAACAAATGGTTTAGCTTTAAATACTTGTGATATACATGATTTAGCTTCAAATGCAGGCGAAACAAACGAGTTAGCTTCAAATCAATGCGAAACACATGATATAGCTCAAAATCAATGCGAAGCTGATGGCTGATCGTCGAATCCATGCGAAACAAATGGTTTAGCTTCAATTATATGTGATATGCATGATTTAACTTCAAATGCATGCGAAACAAACGAGTTAGCTTCAAATCCATTCAAAACACATGATTTAGCTTCAAATTCATTCGAAAGACATGGTTTAGCGTTCTATTCATGGGAATCAAATGGTTCAGATTCAAATACTTGTGATATACATCATATAGCTTCAAATGCAGGCGAAACAAACGAGTCAGCTTCAAATCCATGCGAAACACATGATTTAGCTTTAATTCAATGCGAAGTAGAAGGCTTATCTTCGAATCCATGCGAACAAATGGTTTAGCTTTAAATACTTGTGATATACATGATTTAGCTTCAAATGCAGGCGAAACAAACGAGTTAGCTTCAAATCGATGAGAAACACATGATATAGCTTAAAATCAATGCGAAGCTGATGGCTGATCGCCGAATCCATGCGAAACAAATGGTTTAGCTTCTACTACTTTTGATATACATGATTTAGCTTCAACTGCATGCGAAAAAAACGAGTCAGCTGCAAATCCAAGCGAAACACATGATTTAGAATCAAATCAAAGCGATGTAGAAGGCTTAGTTTCAAATCCTGCGAAACGAATGATTTACCTTCAAATACTTGCGAATATCACTGATATAGCTTCAAATGCTGGCGAAACAAACGAGTTAGCTTTAAATCCATGCAAAAGACATGATTTACCTACAAATCAATGCGAAGTAGTAGGCTTAGTTTGAAATCCATGCGAATCAAGTTCTTTAGCTTCAAATACGTATGATATACATGATTTAGCTTCAACTGCTTGGGAAGCAAACGAGTTAACTTCAAATCCATTCAAAACACATGACTTAGCTGCAAATCCATGCGAAACTCATGATTTAGCTTCAAATCAATGCGATGTAGAAGGCTGATCTTCGAATCCATGCGAATCAAATGGTTTAGCTTCAAATACTTGTGATATGCGTGATTTTGCTTCAACTGCATGCAAAACCAACGAGTTATCTTCAAATCTAAGCGAAACACATAATTCAGATTCAAATCAATGCGAAGTAGAAGGCTTAGCTTCAAATCCATGTGAAACAAATGGTTTAGATTCAAATACTTGTGACATACTTGATTTAGCTTCAACAGCAAGCGAAACAAACGAGTTAGCTTCAAATCCATTCAAAACACATGATTTAGCTTCAAATTCATTCGAAAGTCATGGTTTAGCGTACTATTCATGGGAATCAATTGGTTCAGATTCAAATACTTGTGATATACATGATATAGCTTCAAATGCAGGCGAAACAAACGAGTCAGCTTCAAATCCATGAGAAACACATTATTTAGCTTCAAATGAATGCGAAGTAGAAGGCTGATCTTCGAATCCATGCGAAACAAATGGTTTAGCTTCAATTATATGTGATACGCATGATTTAACTTCAAATGCATGCAAAACAAACGAGTTAGCTTCAAATCCATTCAAAACACATGATTTAGCTTCAAATTCGTTCGAAAGACATGGTTTAGCGTACTATTCATGGGAATCAAATGGTTCAGATTCAAATACTTGTGATATAGCTTCAAATGGAGGCGAAAAAAACGAGTTAGCTTCAAATACAAGCGAAACACATGATTTAGCTTTAATTCAATGCGAAGTAGAAGGCTTATCTTCGAATCCATGCGAACAAATGGTTTAGCTTTAAATACTTGTGATATACATGATTTAGCTTCAAATGCAGGCGAAACAAACGAGTTAGCTTCAAATCGATGCGAAACACATGATATAGCTTAAAATCAATGCGAAGCTGATGGCTGATCGTCGAATCCATGCAAACAAATGGTTTAGCTTCTACTACTTGTGATATACATGATTTAGCTTCAACTGCATGCGAAACAAACGAGTCAGCTTCAAATCCAAGCGAAACACATGATTTAGAATCAAATCAATGCGATGTAGAAGGCTTAGTTTCAAATCCAGCGAAACGAATGATTTACCTTCAAATACTTGCGAATATCACTGATATAGCTTCAAATGCTGGCGAAACAAACGAGTTAGCTTTAAATACATGCAAAAGACATGATTTACCTTCAAATCAATGCGAAGTAGAAGGCTTAGTTTGAAATCCATGCGAATGAAGTTCTTTAGCTTCAAATACTTATGATATACATGATTTAGCTTCAACTGCTTGGGAAGCAAACGAGTTAACTTCAAATCCATTTAAAACACATGATTTAGCTTCAAATCCATGCGAAACTCATGATTTAGCTTCAAATCAATGCGATGTAGAAGGCTGATCTTCGAATCCATGCGAATCAAATGGTTTAGATTCAAATACTTGTGACATACTTGATTTAGCATCAACAGCAAGCGAAACAAACGAGTTAGCTTCAAATCCATGCGAAACACATGATTTAGCTTCAAATCAATGCGAAGTAGAAGGCTGATCTCCGAATCCACACGAAACAGATTGTTTGGCTTCAAATACTTGTGTTATACATGACTTAGCTTCAACAGCATGCGAAACAAACGTGTTAGCTTCAAATACATGCGAGATACATGATTTAGCTTCAATTCAATGCGAAGTAGAAGGCTTATCTTCGAATCCATGCGAAACAAATGGTTTAGTTCAAATACTTGTGATATACATGATTTAGCTTCAAATGCATGCGAAACCAAACAGTTAGCTTCAAATACAAGCAAAACACATGATTTCGCTTCAAATGAATGCGAAGCAGAAGGCTTAGCTTCAAATCCATGCGAAACAAATGGTTTTGCTTCAAATACTTGTGATATGCGTGATTTTGCTTCAATTGCATGCAAAACCATCGAGTTAGCTTCAAATCCAAGCGATACACGTGATTTAGATTCAAACCAATAAGAAGTAGATGGCTTATCTACAAATCCTGCGAAACGAATGATTTAGCTTCAAATACTTACGAACATCACTGATATAGATTCAAATGCAGGTGAAACAAACGAGGTAGCTTTAAATCCATGCAAAAGACATGAGTTACCTTCAAATCAATGCGAAGTAGAAGGCTTAGTTTGAAATCCATGCGAATCAAGTTCATTAGCTTCAAATACTTATGATATACATGATTTATCTGCAACTGCATGCGAAACAAACGACTTAGCTTCAAATCCATCCGAAACACATGATTTAGCTTCAAATTTATTGGAAAGACATGGTTTATCGTACTATTCATGGCAATCAAATGGTTCAGATTCAAATACTTGTGATATACATGATATAGCTTCAAATGCAGGCGAAACAAACGAGTCAGCTTCAAATCCATGCGAAACACATGATTTAGCTTCAAATGAATGCGAAGAAGAAGGCTGAATTTCGAATCCATGCGAAACAAATGGTTTAGCTTCAAATACTTGTGACATACTTGATTTAGCTTCAATTGCATGCGAAACAAACGAGTTAGCTTCAAATCCATGCGAAACACATGATTTAGCTTCAAGTCAATGCGAAGTAGAAGGCTTAGCTTCAAATTCATCGAAACGAATGATTTGGCTGCAAATACTTGCGAATATCACTGATATAGCTTCAAATGCAGGCGAAACAAACGAGTTAGCTTAAAATACATGCTAAACACATGATTTAGCTTCAAATTCATTCGAATGACATGGTTTAGCGTACTACTCATGGGAATCAATTGGTTCAGATTCAAATACTTGTGATATACATGATATAGCTTCAAATGCAGGCGAAACAAACGAGTCAGCTTCAAATCCATGAGAAACACATTATTTAGCTTCAAATGGATGCGAAGTAGAAGGCTGATCTTCGAATCCATGCGAAACAAATGGTTTAGCATCAATTATATGTGATATGCATGATTTAACTTCAAATGCATGCGAAACAAACGAGTTAGCTTCAAATCCATTCAAAACACATGATTTAGCTTCAAATTCATTCGAAAGACATGGTTTAGCGTACTATTCATGGGAATCAAATGGTTCAGATTCAAATACTTGTGATATACATCATATAGCTTCAAATGCAGGCGAAACAAACGAGTCAGCTTCAAATCCATGCGAAACACATGATTTAGCTTTAATTCAATGCGAAGTAGAAGGCTTATCTTCGAATCCATGCGAACAAATGGTTTAGCTTTAAATACTTGTGATATACATGATTTAGCTTCAAATGCAGGCGAAACAAACGAGTTAGCTTCAAATCGATGCGAAACACATGATATAGCTTAAAATCAATGCGAAGCTGATGGCTGATCGTCGAATCCATGCGAAACAAATGGTTTAGCTTCTACTACTTGTGATATACATGATTTAGCTTCAACTGCATGCGAAAAAAACGAGTCAGCTGCAAATCCAAGCGAAACACATGATTTAGAATCAAATCAAAGCGATGTAGAAGGCTTAGTTTCAAATCCTGCGAAACGAATGATTTAGCTTCAAATACTTGCGAATATCACTGATATAGCTTCAAATGCTGGCGAAACAAACGAGTTAGCTTTAAATCCATGCAAAAGACATGATTTACCTACAAATCAATGCGAAGTAGAAGGCTTAGTTTGAAATCCATGCGAATCAAGTTCTTTAGCTTCAAATACGTATGATATACATGATTTAGCTTCAACTGCTTGGGAAGCAAACGAGTTAACTTCAAATCCATTCAAAACACATGACTTAGCTGCAAATCCATGCGAAACTCATGATTTAGCTTCAAATCAATGCGATGTAGAAGGCTGATCTTCGAATCCATGCGAATCAAATGGTTTAGCTTCAAATACTTGTGATATGCGTGATTTTGCTTCAACTGCATGCAAAACCAACGAGTTATCTTCAAATCTAAGCGAAACACATAATTCAGATTCAAATCAATGCGAAGTAGAAGGCTTAGCTTCAAATCCATGCGAAACAAATGGTTTAGATTCAAATACTTGTGACATACTTGATTTAGCTTCAACAGCAAGCGAAACAAACGAGTTAGCTTCAAATCCATGCGAAACACATGATTTAGCTTCAAATCAATGCGAAGTAGAAGGCCGATCTTCGAATCCACACGAAATAGATGGTTTAGCTTCAAATACTTGTGATGTACATGATTTAGCTTCAACTGCATGCGAAACAAACGAGTTAGCTTCAAATCCATCCGAAACAAATGGTTTAGCTTCAATTATATGTGATATACATGATTTAGCTTCAAATGCATGCGAAACAAACGAGTTAGCTTCAAATCCACGCAAAACACATGATTTAGCTTCAAATGAATGCGAAGTAGAAGGCTGATCTTCGAATCCATGCGAAACGAATGGTTTAGCTTTAAATACTTGTGATATACATGATTTAGCTTCAAATGCAGGCGAAACAAACGAGTTAGCTTCAAATCCAAGCGAAACACATGATTTAGAATCAAATCAATGCGAAGTAGAAGGCTTAGCTTCAAATCCTGCGAAACGAATGATTTAGCTTCAAATACTTGCGAATATCACTTATATAGCTTCAAATGCAGACGAAACAAACGAGTTAGCTTTAAATCCATGCAAAAGGCACGACTTACCTTCAAATCAATGCGAAGTAGAAGGCTTAGTTTGAAATCCATGCGTATCAAGTTCTTCAGCTTCAAATACTTATGATCTACATGATTTAGCTTCAACTGCTTGGGAAGGAAACGAGTTAACTTCAAATCCATTCTAAACACATGATTTAGCTTCAAAAACATGCGAAACTCATGATTTAGCTTCAAATCAATGCGATGTAGAAGGCTGATCTTCGAATCCATGCGAATCAAATGGTTTAGATTCAAATACTTGTGACATACTTGATTTAGCATCAACAGCAAGCGAAACAAACGAGTTAGCTTCAAATCCATGCGAAACACATGATTTAGCTTCAAATCAATGCGAAGTAGAAGGCCGATCTTCGAATCCACACGAAATAGATGGTTTAGCTTCAAATACTTGTGATGTACATGATTTAGCTTCAACTGCATGCGAAACAAACGAGTTAGCTTCAAATCCATCCGAAACAAATGGTTTAGCTTCAATTATATGTGATATACATGATTTAGCTTCAAATGCATGCGAAACAAACGAGTTAGCTTCAAATCCATGCGAAACACATGATTGAGCTTCAAATGAATGCGAAGTAGAAGGCTGATCTTCGAATCCATGCAAAACGAATGGTTTAGCTTCAAATACTTGTGATATACACGATTTAGCTTCAAATGCAGGCGAAACAAACGTGTTGCCTTCAAATCCAAGCGAAACATATGATTTACCTTCAAATCAATGCGAAGTAGAAGGCTGATCTCCGAATCCACACGAAACAGATTGTTTGGCTTCAAATACTTGTGTTATACATGACTTAGCTTCAACAGCATGCGAAACAAACGTGTTAGCTTCAAATACATGCGAGATACATGATTTAGCTTCAATTCAATGCGAAGTAGAAGGCTTATCTTCGAATCCATGCGAAACAAATGGTTTAGTTCAAATACTTGTGATATACATGATTTAGCTTCAAATGCATGCGAAACCAAACAGTTAGCTTCAAATACAAGCAAAACACATGATTTCGCTTCAAATGAATGCGAAGCAGAAGGCTTAGCTTCAAATCCATGCGAAACAAATGGTTTTGCTTAAAATACTTGTGATATGCGTGATTTTGCTTCAATTGCATGCAAAACCATCGAGTTAGCTTCAAATCCAAGCGATACACGTGATTTAGATTCAAACCAATAAGAAGTAGATGGCTTATCTACAAATCCTGCGAAACGAATGATTTAGCTTCAAATACTTACGAACATCACTGATATAGATTCAAATGCAGGTGAAACAAACGAGTTAGCTTTAAATCCATGCAAAAGACATGAGTTACCTTCAAATCAATGCGAAGTAGAAGGCTTAGTTTGAAATCCATGCGAATCAAGTTCTTTAGCTTCAAATACTTATGATATACATGATTTATCTGCAACTGCATGCGAAACAAACGACTTAGCTTCAAATCCATCCGAAACACATGATTTAGCTTCAAATTTATTGGAAAGACATGGTTTATCGTACTATTCATGGCAATCAAATGGTTCAGATTCAAATACTTGTGATATACATGATATAGCTTCAAATGCAGGCGAAACAAACGAGTCAGCTTCAAATCCATGCGAAACACATGATTTAGCTTCAAATGAATGCGAAGAAGAAGGCTGAATTTCGAATCCATGCGAAACAAATGGTTTAGCTTCAAATACTTGTGACATACTTGATTTAGCTTCAATTGCATGCGAAACAAACGAGTTAGCTTCAAATCCATGCGAAACACATGATTTAGCTTCAAGTCAATGCGAAGTAGAAGGCTTAGCTTCAAATTCATCGAAACGAATGATTTGGCTGCAAATACTTGCGAATATCACTGATATAGCTTCAAATGCAGGCGAAACAAACGAGTTAGCTTAAAATACATGCTAAACACATGATTCAACTTCCAATCAATGTGAAGTAGTAGGCTGAGCTTCAAATCTATGTGAAACAAATGGTTCAGCTTCAAATACTGGTGATATACATGATTTAGATTCAACTTCATGCAAAACCAACGAGTTAGCTTCAAATCCAAGCGAATCACATGATTTAGATTCAAATCAATGCGAAGTAGAAGGGTTTTCTTCGAATCCATGCGAAATAAATGGTTTAGCTTCAAATACTTGTGATATACATGATTTAGCTTCAACATCATGCGAAACAAACGAGTTAGCTTCAAATCCAAGCGAAACACATGATTTATCTTCAAATCAATGCGAGGTAGAAGGCTTATCTTCAAATCGATGCGAATCAAACGGTTTAGCTTCAAATACTTGTGATATACATGATTTAGCTTCAACAGCATGCGAAACAAACCAGTTAGCTTCAAATCAATGCGAAACACATGATTTAGCTTCAAATCAATGCGAAGTAGAAGGGTTATCTTCGAATCCATGCGAAACAAATGATTTAGCTTCAAATACTTGTGATATACATGGTTTAACTACAACTGCATGTGATACAAACGAGTTAGCTTCAAATCCAAGCGAAACACATCATTTAGCTTTAATTCAATGCGAAGTAGAAGGCTTATCTTCGAATCCATGCGAACAAATGGTTTAGCTTTAAATACTTGTGATATACATGATTTAGCTTCAAATGCAAGAGAAACAAACGAGTTAGCTTCAAATCGATGCGAAACACATGATTTAGAATCAAATCAATAAGATGTAGAAGGCTTAGTTTCAAATCCAGCGAAACGAATGATTTAGCTTCAAATCAATGCGATGTAGAAGGCTGATCTTCGAATCCATGCGAATCAAATGGTTTAGCTTCAAATACTTGTGATGTACATGATTTAGCTTCAACTGCATGCGAAACAAACGAGTTAGCTTCAAATCCATCCGAAACAAATGGTTTAGCTTCAATTATATGTGATATACATGATTTAGCTTCAAATGCATGCGAAACAAAGGAGTTAGCTTCAAATCCATGCAAAACACATGATTTAGCTTCAAATGAATGCGAAGTAGAAGGCTGATCTTCGAATCCATGCGAATCAAATGGTTTAGCTTCAAATACTTGTGATATGCGTGATTTTGCATCAAATGCATGCAAAACCAACGAGTTATCTTCAAATCTAAGCGAAACACATGATTCAGATTCAAATCAATGCGAAGTAGAAGGCTTATCTTCGAATCCATGCGAAACAAATGGTTTAGCTTCAATTATATGTGATATACATGATTCAGCTTCAAATGCAGGTGAAACAAACGAGTTAGCTTCAAATCCATTCAAAACACATGATTTAGCTTCAAATTCGTTCGAAAGACATTGTTTAGCGTACTATTCATGGGAATCAATTGGTTCAGATTCAAATACTTGTGATATACATGATATAGCTTCAAATGCAGGCGAAACAAACGAGTCAGCTTCAAATCCATGAGAAACACATTATTTAGCTTCAAATGAATGCGAAGTAGAAGGCTGATCTTCGAATCCATGCGAAACAAATGGTTTAGCTTCATTTATATGTGATATGCATGATTTAACTTCAAATGCATGCGAAACAAACGAGTTAGCATCAAATCCATTCAAAACACATGATTTAGCTTCAAATGAATGCGAAGTAGAAGGCTGATCTTCGAATCCTTGCGAATCAAATGGTTTAGCTTCAAATACTTGTGATATGCGCGATTTTGCATCAACTGCATGCAAAACCGACGAGTTATCTTCAAATCTAAGCGAAACACATGATTCAGATTCAAATCAATGCGAAGTAGAAGGCTTATCTTCGAATCCATGCGAAACAAATGGTTTAGCTTCAATTATATGTGATATACATGATTCAGCTTCAAATGCAGGTGAAACAAACGAGTTAGCTTCAAATCCATTCAAAACACATGATTTAGCTTCAAATTCGTTCGAAAGACATTGTTTAGCGTACTATTCATGGGAATCAAATGGTTCAGATTCAAATACTTGTGATATACATGATATAGCTTCAACTGCATGCGAAACAAACGAGTCAGCTTCAAATCCAAGCGAAACACATGATTTAGAATCAAATCAATGCGATGTAGAAGGCTTAGTTTCAAATCCAGCGAAACGAATGATTTACCTTCAAATACTTGCGAATATCACTGATATAGCTTCAAATGCTGGCGAAACAAACGAGTTAGCTTTAAATACATGCAGAAGACATGATTACCTTCAAATAAATGCGAAGTAGAAGGCTTAGCTTCAAATCCGTGCCAATCAAAAGTGTTCGCTTCAAATACTTGTGATATACATGATTTAGCTTCAACAGCATGCGAAACAAACGAGTTAGCTTCAAATCCAAGCGAAAAATATGATTTAGCATCAAGTCAACGCGAAGTAGAAGGCTTATTTTCGAATCCTTGCAAAACAAATGCTTTAGCTTCAAATACTTGGGATATACATGATTTAGATTCAACTGCATGCGAAACAAACGAGTTAGCTTCAAATCCTAGCGAATCACATCATTTAGCTTCAAATAAGTGCGAAGCAGATGGCTTAGCATCAAATCCATGCGAAATAAATGAGATACCTTCAAATACTTGTGATATAAATGGAATAGCTTGAAATGCAAGCGGAACAAACGAGTATGATTCAAATCCAAGCGAAACAAATTATTTAGCTTCAAATCAATGCGAAGTAGAAGGCTTAGCTTCAAATCCATGCGAAACAAATGGTTTAGCTTCGAATACTTGTGATATACATGATATAGCTTCAACAGCATGCGAAACAAACGAGTTAGCTTCAAATCCATGCGAAACACATGATATAGCTTAAAATCAATGCGAAGCTGATGGCTGATCGCCGAATCCATGCGAAACAAATGGTTTAGCTTCTACTACTTTTGATATACATGATTTAGCTTCAACTGCATGCGAAACAAACGAGTCAGCTTCAAATCCAAGCGAAACACATGATTTAGAATCAAATCAATGCGATGTAAAAGGCTTAGTTTCAAATCCAGCGAAACGAATGATTTACCATCAAATACTTGCGAATATCACTGATATAGCTTCAACTGCATGCGAAACAAACGAGTCAGCTTCAAATCCAAGCGAAACACATGATTTAGAATCAAATCAATGCGATGTAGAAGGCTTAGTTTCAAATCCAGCGAAACGAATGATTTACCATCAAATACTTGCGAATATCACTGATATAGCTTCAAATGCTGGCGAAACAAAAGAGTTAGCTTTAAATCCATGCAAAAGACATGATTTACCTTCAAATCAATGCGAAGTAGAAGGCTTAGTTTGAAATCCATGCGAATCAAGTTCTTTAGCTTCAAATACTTATGATATACATGATTTAGCTTCAACTGCTTGGGAAGCAAACGAGTTAACTTCAAATCCATTCAAAACACATGACTTAGCTGCAAATCCATGCGAAACTCATGATTTAGCTTCAAATCAATGCGATGTAGAAGGCTGATCTTCGAATCCACACGAAATAGATGGTTTAGCTTCAAATACTTGTGATATACATGATTTAGCTTCAAATGCAGGCGAAACAAACGAGTCAGCTTCAAATCCATGCGAAACACATGATTTAGCTTTAACTCAATGCGAAGTAGAAGGCTTATCTTCGAATCCATGCGAACAAATGGTTTAGCTTTAAATACTTGTGATATACTTGATTTAGCTTCAAATGCAGGCGAAACAAACGAGTTAGCTTCAAATCGATGCGAAACACATGATATAGCTTAAAATCAATGCGAAGCTGATGGCTGATCGCCGAATCCATGCGAAACAAATGGTTTAGCTTCTACTACTTTTGATATACATGATTTAGCTTCAACTGCATGCGAAACAAACGAGTCAGCTTCAAATCCAAGCGAAACACATGATTTAGAATCAAATCAATGCGATGTAGAAGGCTTAGTTTCAAATCCAGCGAAACGAATGATTTACCATCAAATACTTGCGAATATCACTGATATAGCTTCAACTGCATGCGAAACAAACGAGTCAGCTTCAAATCCAAGCGAAACACATGATTTAGAATCAAATCAATGCGATGTAGAAGGCTTAGTTTCAAATCCAGCGAAACGAATGATTTACCATCAAATACTTGCGAATATCACTGATATAGCTTCAAATGCTAGCGAAACAAACGAGTTAGCTTTAAATCCATGCAAAAGACATGATTTACCTTCAAATCAATGCGAAGTAGAAGGCTTAGTTTGAAATCCATGCGAATCAAGTTCTTTAGCTTCAAATACTTATGATATACATGATTTAGCTTCAACTGCTTGGGAAGCAAACGAGTTAACTTCAAATCCATTCAAAACACATGACTTAGCTGCAAATCCATGCGAAACTCATGATTTAGCTTCAAATCAATGCGATGTAGAAGGCTGATCTTCGAATCCACACGAAATAGATGGTTTAGCTTCAAATACTTGTGATGTACATGATTTAGCTTCAACTGCATGCGAAACAAACGAGTTAGTTTCAAATCCATCCGAAACAAATTGTTTAGCTTCAATTATATGTGATATACATGATTTAGCTTCAAATGCATGCGAAACAAACGAGTTAGCTTCAAATCCATGCGAAACACATGATTTAGCTTCAAATGAATGCGAAGTAGAAGGCTGATCTTCGAATCCATGCGAAACGAATGGTTTAGCTTCAAATACTTGTGATATACTTGATTTAGCTTCAACAGCATGCGAAACAAACGAGTTAGCTTCAAAAACCATGCGGAAAACATGATTATCTCCAAATCGATGCGAAGTAGAAGGCTTAACTACGAATTCAAGCGAAACAAATGGTTTAGCTTCAAAACTTGTGATATACATGGTTTAGCTTCAAATCCATACGGAACACATGATTTAGCTGCAAATCTATGCGAAGCAGAAGGCTTATCTTCAAATCCATGCGAATCAAACAGTTTAGCTTCAAATACTTGTGATATACTTGATTTATATTCAAGTGCGTGCGAAACAAACGTGTTAGCTTCAAATCCAAGCGAAACACATGATTTAGGTCCAAATCAATGCAAGGTAGAAGGCTTAGCTTCAAATCCATGAGAAACACATGATTTAGATTCAAATCAATGCGAAGTAGAAGGCTTATCTTCAAATCCATGCGAATCAAACAGTTTAGCTTCAAATACTTGTGATATACTTGATTTAGATTCAACTGCATGCGAAACCAACGAGTTAGCTTCAAATCCATGCGAAACACATGATTTAGGTCCAAATCAATGCGAGGTAGAAGGCTTAGCTCCAAATCCATGAGAAACAAATGAATTAGCTTCAGATACTTGCGATATATGTGATATAGACTCAATTGCAGGCGAAACAAACGAGTTGGCTTCAAACCCATGCGAAACACTTGGTTTAGATTCAAATCAAAGCGAATTAGATGACTACGCTTCAAATCCAAGCGAAACACATTATTTAACTTCAAATCAATGAGAAGAAGAAGGCTTAGTTTCAAATCCATGCGAAACAAAGGTTATAGCTTCAAATACTTGTGATGTACAGGATTTAGCTTCAATTGCATGAGAGACAAACGAGAGACTTTCAAATCCAGGGGAAGCACATGATTTATCTTCAAATCAATGCGAAGTAGAAGGCGTAGTTTCAAATCCATGCGAAACAAATGGAATAGCTTCATACAATTGTGATATACATGATTTAGCTTCAACTGCATGCGAAACAAACGAGCTAGCCTCAAATCCATTCAAAACACATGATTTAGCTTCAAATTCATTCGAAAAACATGGTTTAGCGTAATATTCATGGGAATCAAATGGTTCAGATTCAAATACTTGTGATATACATGATATAGCTTCAAATGCGGGCGAAACAAACGAGTCAGCTTCAAATCCATGCGAAACACATGATTTATCCTCAAATAAATGCGAAGTAGAAGGCTTAGCTTCAAATCCGTGCCAATCAAAAGTGTTCGCTTCAAATACTTGTGATATACATGATTTAGCTTCAACAGCATGCGAAACAAACGAGTTAGCTTCAAATCCAAGAGAAAAATATGATTTAGCATCAAGTCAACGCGAAGTAGAAGGCTTATTTTCGAAACCTTGCAAAACAAATGCTTTAGCTTCAAATACTTGGGATATACATGATTTAGATTCAACTGCATGCGAAACAAACGAGTTAGCTTCAAATCCTAGCGAATCACATCATTTAGCTTCAAATAAGTGCGAAGCAGATGGCTTAGCATCAAATCCATGCGAAATAAATGAGATACCTTCAAATACTTGTGATATAAATGGAATAGCTTGAAATGCAAGCGGAACAAACGAGTATGATTCAAATCCAAGCGAAACAAATTATTTAGCTTCAAATCAATGCGAAGTAGAAGGCTTAGCTTCAAATCCATGCGAAACAAATGGTTTAGCTTCGAATACTTGTGATATACATGATATAGCTACAACAGCATGCGAAACAAACGAGTTAGCTTCAAATCCATGCGAAACACATGATTTAGTTTCAAATCAATGCGAAGCAGAATGCTTAGTTTCAAATCCAAGCGAAACGAATGATTGAGCTTCAAATACTTGTCAATATATGTGATATAGCTTCGACGGCAGGCGAAACAATCTAGTTAGATTGACATCCATGCAAAAGACATGATTTAGCTTCAAATCAATGTGAAGTAGAAGGCATAGTTTCAAATCCAAGCGAAACACATGATTTAGCTTCAAATACTTGTGATATACATGGTTTAGCTTCAAATCCATACGGAACACATGATTTAGCTGCAAATCTATGCGAAGCAGAAGGCTGATCTTCGAATCCAAGCGAAACAAATGGTTTAGCTTCAAATACTTGTGATATACTTGATTTATATTCAAGTGCGTGCGAAACAAACGTGTTAGCTTCAAATCCAAGCGAAACACATGATTTATCTTCAAATCAATGCGAGGTAGAAAGCTTAGCTTCAAATCCATGCCAATCAAACGGTTTAGCTTCAAATACTTGTGATATACTTGATTTATATTCAAGTGCATGCGAAACAAACGAAATAGCTTCAAATCCATGCGAAACATATGATTTACCTTCAAATCCATGCGAGGTAGAAGGCTTAGCTTCAAATCTATCCGAAACAGATGATTTAGCTACAAATCAATGCGAAGTAGAAGACTGATCTTTGAATCCATGCGAAACAAATGGTTTAGCTTCAAATATTTGTGATATATATGATTTAGCTTCAACAGCATGCGAAACAAACGAGTTAAATTGCAATCCATGCGAAACACATGATTTAGCTAAAAATCAATGCGAAGTAGAAGAGTTATCTTCGAATCCATGCGAAACAAATGGTTTAGATTCAAATACTTGTGATATACATGATTTAGCTTCAACTTCATGTGAAACAGACGTGTTAGCTTCAAATTCAAGCGAAAAAACATGGTTCAGCTTCAAATCAATGCGAAGTAGAAGGCTTAGCTTCAAATCCATGCGACACAAATGATTAGGCTCAAATGCTTGTGATGTGCATGAATTAGCTTCAAATGAATGCGAAACAAACGAGTTAAATTGAAATCCATGCGAAATACATGAGTTAGCTTTAAATCCTTGCGAATCAAATGGTTGAGCTTCAAATACTTGTGATATAGATGATTTAGCTTCAACTGCATGTGAAACGAACGTGTTAGCTTCAAATCCAAGCGAAACACATGATTTAGCTTCAAATTCATTCGAAACACATGGTTTAGCTTGAAATTCATGTGAAACAAATGGATCAGCTTCAAATAATTGTGATATACATGATTTTGCTTCAAATGCAGGCGAAACAAACGAGTTAGCTTCAAATCCATGCGAAACACAGGATTTAACTTCAAATCAATGCCAAGTAGAAGGCTTATCTTAGAATCCATGCGAAACAAATGGTTTAGCATCAAATACCTGTGATATACATGATTTAGCATCAACTGCATGCGAAAAAAAAGAAATAGCTTGAAATCCATGCGAAACATATGATTTAGCTTAAAATCAATGCGAAGTAGAAGGCTTATCTTCGAATCCATGCGAAACAAATTGTTTAGCTTCAAATACCTGTGATATACATGATTTCGCTTCAAATGCAGGCGAAACAAACAAGTTAGCTTCAAATCCAAGCGAAACACATAACTTAGCTTCTAATCAACGCGAAGCAGAAGGCTTATCTTCAAATCCATGCGAAACAAGTGGTTCAGCTTCAAATACTTGTGATGTGCATGATTCAGCTTCAAATGCATGCGAAAAAAACGAGTTAGCATCAAATCCATGCGAAACACATGGTTTAGCTTCAAATCAATGCGAAGTAGAAGGCTTATCTTAGAATCCATGCGAAACAAATGGTTTAGCATCAAATACCTGTGATATACATGATTTAGCTTCAACTGCATGCGAAACAAACGAGTTAGCTTTAAATCCTTGCGAATCAAATGGTTGAGCTTCAAATACTTGGGTTATACAGGATTCATACTCAACTGCATGCGTAACAAACGAGTTAACTCCAAATCTATGAGAAACACATGATTTAGCTTCAAATTCATTCCAAACACATGGTTTATCCTAATATTCATGCGAAACAAATGGTTCAGCTTCAAATACTTGTGATATACATGATTTAGCTTCAACTGCATGTGAAACGAACGTGTTAGCTTCAAATCCAAGCGAAACACATGATTTAGCTTCAAATTCATTCGAAACACATGGTTTAGCTTAAAATTCATGCGAAACAAATTGTTTAGCTTCAAATACTTTTGATATACATGAGTCAGCCTCAACTGCAGGCGAAACAAACGCGTTAGCTTCAAATCCATGCGAAGCACATGATTTAGCTTCAAATTCATTCGAAACACATGGTTTAGCTTAATATTCATGCGAAACAAATGGTTCAGCTTCAAATAATTGTGATATATATGATTTATATTCAAATGCAGGCGAAACAAACGAGTTAGCTTCAAATCCATGCGAAACACAGGATTTAACTTCAAATCAATGCGATGTATAAGGCTTATCTTCGAATCCATGCGAATCAAATGGTTTAGCATCAAATAGCTGTGATATACATGATTTATCTTCAACTGCATGCGAAACGAACGAGTTAGCTTCAAATCCATGCGAAACACATGATTTAGATTAAAATCAATGCGAAGTAGATGGCTTATCTTCAAATCGATGCGAATCAAATGGTTTAGTTTCAAATACTTGTGATATGCATGATTTTGCTTCAACTGCATGCAAAACCAACGAGTTAGCTTCAAATCCAAGCGAAACACATGATTCAGATTCAAATCAATGCGAAGTAGAAGGCTTAGCTTCAAATCCATGCTAAACGATCGATTTAGCTTCAAATGCTTGCGATATAAGTGATATAGTTTCAAATGCAGGCGAAACAAACGAGTTAGCTTCAAATCCAAGCGAAACACATGATTTAGGTTCAAAACAAATGGTTTACATTCAAATACTTGTGCTATACATGATTAAGCTTCAAATGCAGGCGAAACAAACGAGTGAGCTTCAAATCCAAGCGTAACACATGATTTAACTTCAAATCAATGCGAAGTAGAAGGCTTAGCTTCAAATCCAGGCGAAACAAATGGTATAGCTTCAAATGCTTGTGATATACATGATTTAGCTTCAACTGCATGTGGAACAAACGAGTTAGCTTCAAATCCAAGCGAAACACATGATTTCGATTCAAATCAATGCGAAGTAGAAGGCTTAGCATCAAATCCATGGGAATCAAATGGTTTTGCTTCAAATTCTTGTGATATACATGATTTAGCTTCAACTGCATGCGAAACAAACGAACTAGCTTCAAATACGAGCGAAACACTTGATTTAGCTACAAATCAATGCGATGTAGATGGTTTAGCTTCAAATTCATGCGAAACAAATGGTTTAGCATCAAATAATTGTGATGTACATGATTTACCTTCAACTGCATGTGAAACAATCGAGTTAGCTTCAAATGCATGCGAAACACATGATTTAGCTTGAAATCAATGCGAAGTAGAAGGCTTGTCTTCAAATACATGCGAAACACATGATTTAGCTTCAAATACTTGTGATAGAAGTGATATAGCTTCAAATGAATGCGAAACAAACGAGTTAGCTTCTAATCTATGCGAAACACGTGATTCAGCTTCAAATCAATGCGAACTAGAAGGCAGATCGAATCCATGCGAATCAAATGGTTTAGTTTCAAATACTTGTGATATGCGTGATTTTGCTTCAACAGCAAGCGAATCAAACGAGTTAGCTTCGAATCCATGCGATAGATATGATTTAACTTCAAATCAATGCGAAGTAGAAGGCTTAGCTTCAAATCCGTGCGAATCAAATGGTTTAGTTTCAAATGCTTGTGATATACATGATTTAGCTTCAACTCCATGCGAAAGAAACGAGTTATCTTCAAATACAAGCGAAACACATGATTCAGCTTCAAATCAATGCGAAGTAGACGGCGTGGTTTCAAATCCATGCGTAACAAATGGTTCAGCTTCAAATACTTGTGATATACATGATTTAGCTTCAACTGCATGTGGAACAAACGAGTTAGCTTCAAATCCAAGCGAATCACATGATTTAGCTTCAAATTAATGCGATGTTGATGGTTTAGCTTCAAATCCATGATAAACAAATGATTTAGCTTCGGATGCTTACGATATAAGTGATATAACTTCAAATGCAGGCGAAAAAAACGAGTTAGCTTCTAATCTATGCGAAACACGTGATTTAGCTTCAAATCAATGCGAACTAGAAGACAGATCTTCGAATCCATGCGAAACAAATGGTTTAGTTACAAATACTTGTGATATGCGTGATTTTGCTTCATCAGCGAGCGAATCAAATGAGTTAGCTTCGAATCCATGCGAAATGCATGATTTAGCTTCAAATTCATTCGAAACACATGGTTCAGCTTAATATTCATGCGAAACAAATGGTTTTGCTTCAAATACTTGTGATATACATGATTTAGTTTCAATTGCATGCGAAACAAACAAGTTAGTTTTAAATCCAAGCGAAACGCATGATTTAGCTTCAAATCCATCCGAAGTAGAAGGCTTAGCTTCAAACCCATGCGACACAAATGATTTAGCTTCAAACACTTGCCATATAAGTGATATAGCTTCAAATGCAGGCGAATCAAACGAGTTAGCTACAAATCCATGCGAAACACATGATTTAGCTTCAAAACAATCCGAAGTAGAAGGATTAGCTTCAAATCCTTGCGAAACGAATGATTGAACTTCAAATACTTGCGAATATAAGTGATATAGCTTCAAATGCAGGCCAATCAAACGAGTTAGCTTCAAATCCATGCGAAATGCATGATTTAGCTTCAACTCAATGCGAAGTAGAAGGCTTAGATACAAAACCATGCGAAACTAATGGTTTAGCTTCAAATAATTGTGATTTACATGATTTAGCTTCAACTGCATGCGAATCGAACGAGTTATCTTCAAATCCAAGCGAAACACATGATTTAGCTTCAAATCAATGCGAAGTAGATGGCTTAGTTTCAAATCCATGCGAATCAAATGGTTTAGCTGCATATACTTGTCACGTACATGATTTAGCTTCAAATGCAGGCGAAACAAACGAGTTAGCTTCGAATCCCTGCGAAACACATGATTTAGCTTCAAATTCATTCGAAACACATGGTTTAGCTTAATATTCATGCGAAACAAATGGTTCAGCTTCAAATACTTGTGATATACATGATTTAGTTTCAACTGCATGCGAAACAAACAAGTTAGTTTTAAATCCAAGCGAAACGCATGATTTAGCTTCAACTGCATGCGAAACAAACGAGTTAGTTTCAAATCCATGCGAAACACATGATTTAGCTTCAAATAATTACGAGGTAGATGGCTGATCTTCGAATCCATGCGAAACAAATGCTTGAGCTTGAAATACTTGTTTGATACATTATTTAGCTTCAGTTACATGCGAAACAAACGAGTTAGCTTCAGTTACATGCGAAACAAACGAGTTAGCTTGAAATCCAAGCGAAACACATGATTTAGCTTCAAATCAATGCGAAGTAGAAGGCTGATCTTCGAATCCTTGCGAAACAAATGGTTTAGCTTCAAATACTTGTGATATACATGATTTAGCTTCAACTGCATGCGAAACAACGAGTTAGCTTCAAATCCATGCTAAACACATGATTTAGCTTCAAATCAATGCGAAGCAGAAGTCTGATCTTCGAATCCATGCGAAACAAACGGTTCAGATTAAAATACTTGTGATATACATGATTTGGCTTCAACAGCATGCGAAACAAACGAGTAAGCTTCAAATCCAGTGAAAAATATGATTTAATGTCAAATCGACGTGAAGTAGAAGGCTTAGCTTCAATTCCAAGCGAAACAAATTATTTAGCATCAAATCAATGCGAAGTAGAAGGCGTTGTTTCAAATCCATGCGAAACAAATGGTTTAGCTCCAAATACTTGTGATATACATGATTTAGCTTCAACTGCATGAGAAACAAACGAGTTAGCTTCAAATCCATGCTAAACACATGATTTAGCTGCAAATCAATGCGAAGCAGAAAGCTGATCTTCGAATCCATGCGAAACAAATGGTTTAGCTTCAAATACTTGTGATATACATGATTTAGCTTCAACTGCATGCGAAACAACGAGTTAGCTTCAAATCCATGCTAAACACATGATTTAGATTCAATTCAATGCGAAGTTGAAGGCTTAGCATCAAATGCATGCGACACAAATTATTTAGCTTCATATAATTGCGATATAAGCGATATAGCTTCAAATGCAGGCGAAACAAACGAGTGAGCTTCAAATCCAACCGTAACACATGATTTAACGTCAAATCCACGCGAAGTTGAAGGCTTAGATTCAAATCCATGCGAAACAAACGGTTTAGCTTCAAATAATTGTTTAATTCATGATTTAGCTTCAACTGCATGCGAAACAAACGAGTTAGTTTCAAATCCAAGTGAAACCAATGATTTAGCTTCAAATCAATGCGATGTAGAAGGCTGACCTTCGAATCCACACGAAACAGATGGTTTAGCTTCAAATACTTGTAATATACATGAGTTGGCTTCAACAGCATGCGAAACAAACGTGTTAGCTTCAACTCCTTGCGAAACACATGATTCAGATTCAAATCAACGCGAAGTCTGAAGGCTTAGCGTCAAATCCATGCGAAACGAACGATTTAGCTTCACATACTTGTGAATAGAAGTGATATAGCTTGAAATGCAGGCGAAACAAACGAGTTTGCTTTAAATCCAAGCGAAACACATGATTTAGCTTCAAATCAATGCGAAGTAGAAGGCTTAGCTTCAAATACAAGCGAAACTCATGATTTAGCTTCAAATCAATGCGAAGTAGAAGGCTTAGTTTCAAATCCATGCGAAACACATGGTTTAGCATAATATTCAAGCGAAACAAATGGTTTAGATTCAAAACTTTTGATATATATGATTTAGTTTCAACTCCATGCGAAACTAACGAGTTAGCTTCAAATACAAGCGAAACACACGATTCCGCTTCAAATCAGTGCGAAGCAGAAGTCTGATCTTCGAATCCATGCGAAACAAATGGTTCAGCTTCAAATACTTGTGATATACATGATTTAGTTTCAACTGCATGCGAGACAATCGAGTTAGCTTCAAATCCATGCGAAACTAATGGTTTTGATTCAAATACTTGCGAATATAAGTGATATAACTTCAAATGCCGGCGAAACAAACGAGTTAGCATCAAATCCATGCGAATCACGTGATTCAGGTTCAAATCCATGCGAATCACATGATTTAGCTTCAAATCGATGCGAAGTAGAAGGCTTATATTCGAATCCATGCGAAACAAATGGTTTAGCTTCAAACAATTGTGATATACATGATTTAGCTTCAACTGCATGCGAAACAAACGAGCTAGCCTCAAATCCATGCGAAACACGTGATTTAGCATCAAATCAACGCGAAGTCTGAAGGCTTAGCGTCAAATCCATGCGAAACGAACGATTTAGCTTCACATACTTGTGAATAGAAGTGATATAGCTTGAAATGCAGGCGAAACGAACGAGTTAGCTTCAATTCCATGCGAAACACATGATTTAGCTTCAAATCAATGCGAAGTAGAAGGCTTAGCTTCAAATACAAGCGAAACACATGATTTAGCTTCAAATCAATGCGAAGTAGAAGGATTAGCTTCAAATCCATGCGAAACAATTAGTTTAGCTTCAAATACTTGTGATATTCATGATTTAACTTCAACTGCATGTGATACAAACGAGTTAGCTTAACATCCAAGCGGAACACGTGATTTAGCTTCAAAACAATGTGAAGTAGAATGCTGAGTTTCAAATCAATGGGAATAAAATGGTTTAGCTTCAAATACTTGTGATATACATGATTTAGCTTCAACATCATGCGAAACAAACGAGTTAGCTTCAAATCCATGCGAAAGACATGATTTAGCATCAAATCAATGCGAAGTAGGAGGCTTATATTCAAATCCATGCGAAACAATTCGTTTAGCTTCAAAGACCTGTGATATACATGATTTAGCTTCAACTGCATGCGAAACAGACGAGATCGCTTTAAATCCATGCGAAACACATGATTTAGCTCCAAATCAATGCGAGGTAGAAGGCTTAGCTTCAAATCCATGCGAATCAAACGGTTTAGCTTCAAATACTTGTGATATACTTGATTTAGCTTCAACAGCATGCGAAACAAAGAGTTAGCTTCAAAAACCATGCGAAAAACATGATTTAGCTCCAAATCGATGCGAAGTAGAAGGATTAACTACGAATCCATGCGAAACAAATGGTTTAGCTGCAAATACTTGTGATATACATGATTCAGCATCAACTGCATGCGAAACAAACAAGTTAGCTTCAAATCCATGCGAAACACATGATTTAGATTCAAATCAATGCGAAGTGGAAGACTGATCTTTGAATCAATGCGAAACAAATGGTTTAGCTTCAAATACTCGTGATATACATAATTTAGCTTCAACTGCATGCGAAACAAACGAGTTAGCCTCAAAACCATGCGAAACAAATGATTTAGCTTGAAATACTTATTTTATACATGATTTGGCTTCAACTTCATGCGAAACATACGAGTTAGCTTCAAATCCAAGGGAAACACATGATTTAGCTTCAAATCCATGCGATACACATGATTTAACTTCAAATCAATGCAGAGTAGAAGGCTTGTCTACGAATCCATGCAAACAAATGGTTTAGGTTCAAATACTTGTGATATACATGATTTAGATTCAAATGCAGGCGAAACAACCGAGTTAGTTTCAAATCCATTCAAAACACATGATTTAGCTTCAAATTCATTCGAAAGACATGGTTTAGCGTACTATTCAAGGGAATCAAATGGTTCAGATTCAAATACTTGTGATATAAATGATTTAGCTTCAACTGCATGCAAAACAAACGAGTAAGCTTCAAATCCATGCGAAACACATTATTTAGCTTCAAATCAATGCGAAGCAGAAGTCTGAACTTCGAATCCATGCGAAACAAATGGTTTAGCTTCAAATAATTGTGATAAACATGATTTAGTTTCAAATGCAGGCGAAACGAACGAGTTAGCTTCAAATACAAGCGAAACACGTGATTCTGCCTCAAATCAATTCGAAGTAGAAGGCTTACCTTCGAATCCACACGAAACAGATGGTTTAGCTTCAATTATATGTGATATGCATGATTTAGTTTCAAATGCATGCGAAACAAACGAGTTAGCTTCAAATCCATTCAAAACACATGATTTGGCTTCAAATTCATTCGAAAGACATGGTTTAGCGTACTATTCATCGGAATCAAATGGTTCAGATTCGAATACTTGTGATATACATCATATAGCTTCAAATGCATGCGAAACAAACGAGTCAGTTTCAAATCCAAGCGAAACACATGACTTTGCATCAAATCAATGCGACGTAGAAGGCTTACCTTCGAATCCATGCGAAACAAATGTTTTACTTCAAACACTTGTGATATACATGATTTACATTCAACAGCAAGAGAAACAAACGAGTTAGCTTCAAATCCATGCGAAACACATGATTTAGCTTCAAATCGATGCGAAGTAGAAGGCTTATATTCGAATCTATGCGAAACAAATGGTTTAGCTTCAAATACTTGTGATATTCATGATTTAACTCCAACTGCATGCGAAACAAACGAGTTAGCTTCAAATCCATACGGAACACATGATTTAGCTGCAAATAAATGCGAAGCAGAAGGCTGATCTTCGAATCCATGCGAAACAAATGGTTTAGCTTGAAATACTTGTGATATACTTGATTTAGATTCAAGTGCGTGCGAAACAAACGTGTTAGATTCAAATCCAAGCTAAACACATGATTTATCTTCAAATCAATGCGAGGTAGAAGGCTTATCATCGTATCCATGCGAAACAAATGGTTCAGCTTCAAATACTTGTGATATACATGATTTCGCTTCAACTGCATGCGAAACAAACGAGTTAGCTTCAAATCCATGCGAAACATATGATTTAATATCAAATCAATGCGAAGTAGAAGGCATAGCTTCAAATCCATGGGAATAAAATGGTTTAGCTTCAAATAATTGTGATATACATGATTTAGCTTCAACATCATGCGAAACAAACGAGTTAGCTTCAAATCCATGCGAAACACATGATTTAGCAACAAATAAATGCGAAGTAGGAGGCTTATCTTCAAATCCATGCGAAACTATTCGATTAGCTTCAAATACTTGTGATATTCATGATTTAACTTCAACTGCATGTGAAACAAACGAGTTAGCTTAAAATCCAAGCGAAACACATTATTTAGCTTCAAATCAATGCGAAGTAGAAGGCTGATCTTCAAATCCAAGCGACACACATGATTTATCTTCAAATCAATGCGAAGTAGAAGGCGTAGCTTCAAGTCCATGCGAATCAAACGGTTTAGCTTCAAATACTTGTGATATACTTGATTTTGATTCAAGTGCGTGCGAAACAAACGAGTTAGCTTCAAATCCAAGCGAAACACATGATTTATCTTCAAATCAATGCGAGGTAGGAGGCTTAGCTTCAAATCCATGCGAAACAAATGGTTTAGCTTCAAATACTTGTGATATACATGATTTAGCTTCAAATGCATGCGAAACAAATGAGCTAGCCTCAAATCCATGCGAAACACGTGATTTAGCATCAAGTCAACGCGAAGTTGAAGGATTAGCGTCAAATCCATGTGAAACGAACGATTTAGCTTCCCATGCTTCTGAATAGAAGCGATATAGCTTGAAATGCAGGCGAAACAAACGTGTTAGCTTCAAATCCATGCGAAACACATGATTTAGCTTCAAATCAATGCGAAGTAGAACGCTTAGCTTCAAATCCAAGCGAAACAAATGGTTCAGATTCAAATCCATGCGAAGCACATGATTTAGCAACAAATAAATGCGAAGTAGGAGGCTTATCTTCAAATCCATGCGAAACAATTCGATTAGCTTCAAATACTTGTGATATTCATGATTTAACTTCAACTGCGTGTGAAACAAACGAGTTAGCTTCAAATCCAAGCGAAACACATGATTTATCTTCAAATCAATGCGAGGTAGAAGGCGTAGCTTCAAATCCATGCGAATCAAACGGTTTAGCTTCAAATACTTGTGATGTACATGATTTAGCTTCAACAGCATGCGAAACAAACGAGTTAGCTTCAAATCCATGCGAAACACATGATTTAGCTTCAAATCAATGCGAAGTAGATGGGTTATCTTCGAATCCATGCGAAACAAATGGTTTAGCTTCAAACACTTGTGATATAAATGATTTAGCTTCAACTGCGTGCGAAACAATCGAGTTAGCTTCAAAAACCATGCGAAACATATGATTTAATATCAAATCAATGCGAAGTAGAAGGCATAGCTTCAAATCCGTGGGAATAAAATGGTTTAACTTCAAATTTTTGTGATATACATGATTCAGCATCAACTGCATGCGAAACAAACGAGTTAGCTTCAAATCCATGCGAAACATATGATTTAGCTTCAAATCAATGCGAAGTAGAAGGCTTAGCTTCAAATCCAAGCGAAACAAATGGTTCAGATTCAAATGCTTGTGATATACATGATTTAGCTTCGACTGCATGCGAAACCAACGAGTTAGCTTCAAATACAAGAGAAAGACATGATTTCGCTTCAAATCAATGCGAAGTAGAAGTCTCTTCTTCGAATCCATGCGAAACAAATGGTTTAGCTTCAAATTCATTCGCAACAAATTGTTTAGCACAATATTCCTTCGAAAAAAATAATTCAGCTTCAAATAGTTGTGATACACACGATTTAGCTTCAACTGCTTGGGAAACAAACGTGTTAGCTTCACATTCAAGCGAATGAAATGATTCAGCTTCAAATCAGTGCGAAGTGGAAGGCTGATCTTCGAATCCATGCGAAACAAGTGGTTTAGATGGAAATCCTTGTGATATACATGATTTGGCTTCAACAGCATATGAAGCAAACGAGATAGCTTCAAATCCAAGCGAAACACATGATTTAGCTTCAAATTCATTCGATACGCATGGTTTAGATTGATATTCATGCGAACTAAATGGTTCAGATTCAAATACTTGTGATATACATGATTTCGCTTCAACTGCATGCGAAACAAACGAGTTAGCTTCAAATCCAAGCGAAACACATGATTAAGCTTCAAATCAATGCGAAGTAGGAGGCTTAGTTTCAAATCCATGCGGAACAAATGGTTCAGATTCAAATACTTGTGATATACATGATTTAGCTTCGACTGCATGCGAAACCAACGAGTTAGCTTCAAATCCATGCGAAACACATGATTTAGCATCAAATCAATGCGAAGTAGGAGGCTTATCTTCAAATCCATGCGAAACAATTCGTTTAGCTTCAAATACTTGTGATATTCATGATTTAACTTCAACTGCATGTGAAACAAACGAGTTAGCTTAAAATGCAAGCGAAACACATTATTTAGCTTCAAATCAATGCGAAGTAGAAGGCTGAGCTTCAAATCCAAGCGACACACATGATTTATCTTCAAATCAATGCGAAGTAGACAGCGTAGCTTCAAGTCCATGCAAATCAAACGGTTTAGCTTCAAATACTTGTGATATACTTGATTTACATTCAAGTGCGTGCGAAACAAACGAGTTAGCTTCAAATCCAAAGCGAAACACACAATTTATCTTCAAATCAATGCGAAGTAGAAGGATTATCTTCGTATCCATGCAAAACAAATGGTTTAGCTTCAAACAATTGTGATATACATGATTTAGCTTCAACTGCATGCGAAACAAACGAGCTAGCCTCAAATCCATGCGAAACACGTGATTTAGCATCAAGTCAACGCGAAGTTGAAGGATTAGCGTCAAATCCATGCGAAACGAACGATTTAGCTTCACATACTTGTGAATAGAAGTGATATAGCTTGAAACGCAGGCGAAACAAACGAGTTAGCTTCAAATCCATTCAAAACACATGATTTAGCTTCAAATTCATTCGAAAGACATGGTTTAGCGTACTATTCAAGGGAATCAAATGGTTCAGATTCAAATACTTGTGATATACATGATTTAGCTTCAACTGCATGCAAAACAAACGAGTAAGCTTCAAATCCATGCGAAACACATTATTTAGCTTCAAATCAATGCGAAGCAGAAGTCTGAACTTCGAATCCATGCGAAACAAATGGTTTAGCTTCAAATAATTGTGATAAACATGATTTAGTTTCAAATGCAGGCGAAACGAACGAGTTAGCTTCAAATACAAGCGAAACACGTGATTCTGCCTCAAATCAATTCGAAGTAGAAGGCTTACCTTCGAATCCACACGAAACAGATGGTTTAGCTTCAATTATATGTGATATGCATGATTTAGTTTCAAATGCATGCGAAACAAACAAGTTAGCTTCAAATCCATTCAAAACACATGATTTGGCTTCAAATTCATTCGAAAGACATGGTTTAGCGTACTATTCATGGGAATCAAATGGTTCAGATTCGAATACTAGTGATATACATCATATAGCTTCAAATGCATGCGAAACAAACGAGTCAGTTTCAAATCCATGCGAAACACATGATTTAGCTTCAATTCAATGCGAAGTAGAAGGCTTACCTTCGAATCCACACGAAACCGATGGTTTAGCTTCAAATAATTGTGATATACATGATTCAGCTTCAAATGCAGGAGAAACAAACGAGTTAGCTTCAAAAACCATGCGAAACACATGATATAGCTTAAAATCAATGCGAAGCCGATGGCTGATCTTCGAATCCTTGCGAAACAAATGGCTCAGGCTCAAATACTTGTGCTATACATGATTTTGCTTCAACTGCATGCGAAACAAACGAGATGGCTTCAAATCCAAGCGAAACACATGACTTTGCATCAAATCAATGCGACGTAGAAGGCTTACCTTCGAATCCATGCGAAACAAATGTTTTACTTCAAACACTTGTGATATACATGATTTACATTCAACAGCAAGAGAAACAAACGAGTTAGCTTCAAATCCATGCGAAACACATGATTTAGCTTCAAATCGATGCGAAGTAGAAGGCTTATATTCGAATCTATGCGAAACAAATGGTTTAGCTTCAAATACTTGTGATATTCATGATTTAACTCCAACTGCATGCGAAACAAACGAGTTAGCTTCAAATCCATACGGAACACATGATTTAGCTGCAAATAAATGCGAAGCAGAAGGCTGATCTTCGAATCCATGCGAAACAAATGGTTTAGCTTGAAATACTTGTGATATACTTGATTTAGATTCAAGTGCGTGTGAAACAAACGTGTTAGATTCAAATCCAAGCTAAACACATGATTTATCTTCAAATCAATGCGAGGTAGAAGGCTTATCATCGAAACCATGCGAAACAAATGGTTCAGCTTCAAATACTTGTGATATGCGTGATTTAGCTTCAATAGCAGGCGAAACAAACGAGTTAGCTTCAAATCGATGCGAATCACATGATTTAGCTTCAAATTCATGCGATGCACTTGATTTAGCTTGATATTCATGCGAAACAAATGGTTCAGATTCAAATACTTGTGATATACATGATTTCGCTTCAACTGCATGCGAAACAAACGAGTTAGCTTCAAATCCATGCGAAACATATGATTTAATATCAAATCAATGCGAAGTAGAAGGCATAGCTTCAAATCCATGGGAATAAAATGGTTTAGCTTCAAATAATTGTGATATACATGATTTAGCTTCAACATCATGCGAAACAAACGAGTTAGCTTCAAATCCATGCGAAACACATGATTTAGCAACAAATAAATGCGAAGTAGGAGGCTTATCTTCAAATCCATGCGAAACAATTCGATTAGCTTCAAATACTTGTGATATTGATGATTTAACTTCAACTGCATGTGAAACAAACGAGTTAGCTTAAAATCCAAGCGAAACACATTATTTAGCTTCAAATCAATGCGAAGTAGAAGGCTGATCTTCAAATCCAAGCGACACACATGATTTATCTTCAAATCAATGCGAAGTAGAAGGCGTAGCTTCAAGTCCATGCGAATAAAACGGTTTAGCTTCAAATACTTGATTTAGATTCAAGTGCGTGCGAAACAAACGAGTTAGCTTCAAATCCATGCGAAACACATGATTTAGCTTCAAATCAATGCGAAGTAGATGGGTTATCTTCAAATCCATGCGAAACAAATGGTTTAGCTTCAAACACTTGTGATATAAATGATTTAGCTGCAACTGCGTGCGAAACAAACGAGTTAGCTTCAAAAACCATGCGAAAAACATGATTTAATATCAAATCAGTGCGAAGTAGAAGGCATAGCTTCAAATCCATGGGAATAAAATTTTTTAGCTTCAAATACTTGTGATATACATGATTTAGCTTCAACATCATGCGAAACAAACGAGTTAGCTTCAAATCCATGCGAAACACATGATTTAGCATCAAATCAATGCGAAGTAGGAGGCTTATCTTCAAATCCATGCGAAACAATTCGTTTAGCTTCAAATACTTGTGATATTCATGATTTAACTTCAACTGCATGTGAAACAAACGAGTTAGCTTAAAATCCAAACGAAACACATGATTTAGCTTCAAATCAATGCGAAGTAGAAGGCTTATCTTCGAATCCATGCGAAACAAATGGTTTAGCTTCAAACACTTGTGATATAAATGATTTAGCTTCAACTGCGTGCGAAACAAACGAGTTAGCTTCAAAAACCATGCGAAACATATGATTTAATATCAACTCAATGCGAAGTAGAAGGCATAGCTTCAAATCCATGGGAATAAAATGGTTTAGCTTCAAATACTTGTGATATACATGATTTAGCTTCAACAGCATGCGAAACAAACGAGTTAGCTTCAAATCCATGCGAAACACATGATTTAGCTTCAAATCAATGCGAAGTAGATGGGTTATCTTCAAATCCATGCGAAACAAAAGGTTTAGCTTCAAACACTTGTGATATAAATGATTTAGCTGCAACTGCGTGCGAAACAAACGAGTTAGCTTCAAAAACCATGCGAAAAACATGATTTAATATCAAATCAATGCGAAGTAGAAGGCATAGCTTCAAATCCATGGGAATAAAATTTTCTAGCTTCAAATACTTGTGATATACATGATTTAGCTTCAACATCATGCGAAACAAACGAGTTAGCTTCAAATCCATGCGAAACACATGATTTAGCATCAAATCAATGCGAAGTAGGAGGCTTATCTTCAAATCCATGCGAAACAATTCGTTTAGCTTCAAATACTTGTGATATTCATGATTTAGATTCAAGTGCGTGCGAAACAAACGAGTTAGCTTCAAATCCAAGCGTAACAGATGATTTAGCTTCAAATCAATGCGAAGTAGAAGGCTTATCTTCGAATCCATGCGAAACAAATGGTTTAGCTTCAAATACTTGTGATATACATGATTTAGCTTCAAATGCATGCGAAACAAACGAGCTAGCCTCAAATCCATGCGAAACACGTGATTTAGCATCATGTCAACGCGAAGTTGAAGGATTAGCGTCAAATCCATGTGAAACGAACGATTTAGCTTCACATGCTTCTGAATAGAAGTGATATAGCTTGAAATGCAGGCGAAACAAACGTGTCAGCTTCAAATCCATGCGAAACACATGACTTAGCTTCAAATCAATGCGAAGTAGAAGGCTTAGATTCAAATCCAAGCGAAACAAATGGTTCAGATTCAAATCCATGCGACGCACATGATTTAGCAACACATAAATGCGAAGTAGGAGGCTTATCTTCAAATCCATGCAAAACAATTCGATTAGCTTCAAATACGTGTGATATTCATGATTTAACTTCAACTGCGTGTGAAACAAACGAGTTAGCTTAAAATCCAAGCGAAACACATTATTTAGCTTCAAATCAATGCGAAGTAGAAGGCTGAGCTTCAAATCCAAGCGACACACATAATTTATCTTCAAATCAATGCGAAGTAGAAGGCGTAGCTTCAAGTCCATGCGAATCAAACGGTTTAGCTTCAAATACTTGTGATATACTTGATTTAGATTCAAGTGCGTGCGAAACAAACGAGTTAGCTTCAAATCCAAGCGAAACACATGATTTATCTTCAAATCAATGCGAGGTAGAAGGCGTAGCTTTAAATCCATGCGAATCAAACGGTTTAGCTTCAAATACTTGTGATGTACATGATTTAGCTTCAACAGCATGCGAAACAAACGAGTTAGCTTCAAATCCATGCGAAACACATGATTTAGCTTCAAATCAATGCGAAGTAGATGGGTTATCTTCGAATCCATGCGAAACAAATGGTTTAGCTTCAAACACTTGTGATATAAATGATTTAGCTTCAACTGCGTGCGAAACAATCGAGTTAGCTTCAAAAACCATGCGAAACATATGATTTAATATCAAATCAATGCGAAGTAGGAGGCATAGCTTCAAATCCGTGGGAATAAAATGGTTTAGCTTCAAATATTTGTGATATACATGATTTAGCTTCAAATGCATGCGAAACAAACGAGCTAGCCTCAAATCCATGCGTAACACGTGATTTAGCATCAAATCAATGCGAAGTAGGAGGCTTATCTTCAAATCCATGTGAAACAATTCGTTTAGCTTCAAATACTTGTGATATTCATGATTTAACTTCAACTGCATGTGAAACAAACGAGTTAGCTTAAAATCCAAGCGAAACACATTATTTAGCTTCAAATCAATGCGAAGTAGAAGGCTGAGCTTCAAATCCAAGCGACACACATAATTTATCTTCAAATCAATGCGAAGTAGAAGGCGTAGCTTCAAGTCCATGCGAATAAAACGGTTTAGCTTCAAATACTTGTGATATACATGATTTAGCTTCAACATCATGCGAAACAAACGAGTTAGCTTCAAATCCATGCGAAACACATGATTTAGCATCAAATCAATGCGAAGTAGAAGGCGTAGCTTCAAGTCCATGCGAATCAAACGGTTTAGCTTCAAATACTTGTGATATACTTGATTTAGATTCAAGTGCGTGCGAAACAAACGAGTTAGCTTCAAATCCAAGCGAAACACATGATTTATCTTCAAATCAATGCGAGGTAGAAGGCTTAGCTTCAAATCCATGCGAATCAAACGGTTTAGATTCAAATACTTGTGATGTACATGATTTAGCTTCAACAGCATGCGAAACAAACGAGTTAGCTTCAAATCCATGCGAAACACATGATTTAGCATCAAATCAATGCGAAGTAGATGGGTTATCTTCGAATCCATGCGAAACAAATGGTTTAGCTTCAAACACTTGTGATATAAATGATTTAGCTTCAACTGCGTGCGAAACAAACGAGTTAGCTTCAAAAACCATGCGAAACATATGATTTAATATCAACTCAATGCGAAGTAGAAGGCATAGCTTCAAATCCATGGGAATAAAATGGTTTAGCTTCAAATACTTGTGATATACATGATTTAGCTTCAACAGCATGCGAAACAAACGAGTTAGCTTCAAATCCATGCGAAACACATGATTTAGCTTCAAATCAATGCGAAGTAGATGGGTTATCTTCAAATCCATGCGAAACAAAAGGTTTAGCTTCAAACACTTGTGATATAAATGATTTAGCTGCAACTGCGTGCGAAACAAACGAGTTAGCTTCAAAAACCATGCGAAAAACATGATTTAATATCAAATCAATGCGAAGTAGAAGGCATAGCTTCAAATCCATGGGAATAAAATTTTCTAGCTTCAAATACTTGTGATATACATGATTTAGCTTCAACATCATGCGAAACAAACGAGTTAGCTTCAAATCCATGCGAAACACATGATTTAGCATCAAATCAATGCGAAGTAGGAGGCTTATCTTCAAATCCATGCGAAACAATTCGTTTAGCTTCAAATACTTGTGATATTCATGATTTAACTTCAACTGCATGTGAAACAAACGAGTTAGCTTAAAATCCAAGCAAAACACGTTATTTAGCTTCAAATCAATGCGAAGTAAAAGGCTGAGCTTCAAATCCAAGCGACACACATGATTTATCTTCAAATCAATGCGAAGTAGAAGGCGTAGCTTCAAGTCCATGCGAATAAAACGGTTTAGCTTCAAATACTTGTGATATACTTGATTTAGATTCAAGTGCGTGCGAAACAAACGAGTTAGCTTCAAATCCAAGCGTAACAGATGATTTAGCTTCAAATCAATGCGAAGTAGAAGGCTTATCTTCGAATCCATGCGAAACAAATGGTTTAGCTTCAAATACTTGTGATATACATGATTTAGCTTCAAATGCATGCGAAACAAACGAGCTAGCCTCAAATCCATGCGAAACACGTGATTTAGCATCATGTCAACGCGAAGTTGAAGGATTAGCGTCAAATCCATGTGAAACGAACGATTTAGCTTCACATGCTTCTGAATAGAAGTGATATAGCTTGAAATGCAGGCGAAACAAACGTGTTAGCTTCAAATCCATGCGAAACACATGACTTAGCTTCAAATCAATGCGAAGTAGAAGGCGTAGCTTCGAGTCCATGCGAATCAAACGGTTTAGCTTCAAATACTTGTGATATACTTGATTTAGATTCAAGTGCGTGCGAAACAAACGAGTTAGCTTCAAATCCAAGCGAAACACATGATTTATCTTCAAATCAATGCGAGGTAGAAGGCGTAGCTTCAAATCCATGCGAATCAAACGGTTTAGCTTCAAATACTTGTGATGTACATGATTTAGCTTCAACAGCATGCGAAACAAACGAGTTAGCTTCAAATCCATGCGAAACACATGATTTAGCTTCAAATCAATGCGAAGTAGATGGGTTATCTTCGAATCCATGCGAAACAAATGGTTTAGCTTCAAACACTTGTGATATAAATGATTTAGCTTCAACTGCGTGCGAAACAATCGAGTTAGCTTCAAAAACCATGCGAAACATATGATTTAATATCAAATCAATGCGAAGTAGAAGGCATAGCTTCAAATCCGTGGGAATAAAATGGTTTAACTTCAAATTTTTGTGATATACATGATTTAGCTTCAAATGCATGCGAAACAAACGAGTTAGCTTCAAAAACCATGCAAAAAACATGATTTAGCTCCAAATCGATGCGAAGTAGAAGGCTGAACTACGAATCGATGCGAAACAAATGGTTTAGCTGCAAATACTTGTGACATACATGATTCAGCATCAACTGCATGCGAAACAAACGAGTTAGCTTCAAATCCATGCGAAACATATGATTTAGCTTCAAATCAATGCGAAGTAGAAGGCTTAGCTTCAAATCCAAGCGAAACAAATGGTTCAGATTCAAATGCTTGTGATATACATGATTTAGCTTCGACTGCATGCGAAACCAACGAGTTAGCTTCAAATACAAGCGAAAGACATGATTTCGCTACAAATCAATGCGAAGTAGAAGTCTCTTCTTCGAATCCATGCGAAACAAATGGTTTAGCTTCAAATTCATTCGCAACAAATTGTTTAGCACAATATTCCTTCGAAAAAAATAATTCAGCTTCAAATACTTGTGATACACACGATTTAGCTTCAACTGCTTGGGAAACAAACGTGTTAGCTTCACATTCAAGCGAAAGAAATGATTCAGCTTCAAATCAGTGCGAAGTGGAAGGCTGATCTTCGAATCCATGCGAAACAAGTGGTTTAGATGGAAATCCTTGTGATATACATGATTTGGCTTCAACAGCATATGAAGCAAACGAGATAGCTTCAAATCCAAGCGAAACACATGATTTAGCTTCAAATTCATTCGATACGCATGGTTTAGATTGATATTCATGCGTACTAAATGGTTCAGATTCAAATACTTGTGATATACATGATTTCGCTTCAACTGCATGCGAAACAAACGAGTTAGCTTCAAATCCAAGCGAAACACATGATTAAGCTTCAAATCAATGCGAAGTAGGAGGCTTAGTTTCAAATCCATGCGGAACAAATGGTTCAGATTCAAATACTTGTGATATACATGATTTAGCTTCGACTGCATGCGAAACCAACGAGTTAGCTTCAAATCCATGCGAAACACATGATTTAGCATCAAATCAATGCGAAGTAGGAGGCTTATCTTCAAATCCATGCGAAACAATTCGTTTAGCTTCAAATACTTGTGATATTCATGATTTAACTTCAACTGCATGTGAAACAAACGAGTTAGCTTAAAATGCAAGCGAAACACATTATTTAGCTTCAAATCAATGCGAAGTAGAAGGCTGAGCTTCAAATCCAAGCGACACACATGATTTATCTTCAAATCAATGCGAAGTAGACGGCGTAGCTTCAAGTCCATGCAAATCAAACGGTTTAGCTTCAAATACTTGTGATATACTTGATTTACATTCAAGTGCGTGCGAAACAAACGAGTTAGCTTCAAATCCAAAGCGAAACACACAATTTATCTTCAAATCAATGCGAAGTAGAAGGATTATCTTCGTATCCATGCAAAACAAATGGTTTAGCTTCAAACAATTGTGATATACATGATTTAGCTTCAACTGCATGCGAAACAAACGAGCTAGCCTCAAATCCATGCGAAACACGTGATTTAGCATCAAGTCAACGCGAAGTTGAAGGATTAGCGTCAAATCCATGCGAAACGAACGATTTAGCTTCACATACTTGTGAATAGAAGTGATATAGCTTGAAACGCAGGCGAAACAAACGAGTTAGCTTCAAATCCATTCAAAACACATGATTTAGCTTCAAATTCATTCGAAAGACATGGTTTAGCGTACTATTCAAGGGAATCAAATGGTTCAGATTCAAATACTTGTGATATACATGATTTAGCTTCAACTGCATGCAAAACAAACGAGTAAGCTTCAAATCCATGCGAAACACATTATTTAGCTTCAAATCAATGCGAAGCAGAAGTCTGAACTTCGAATCCATGCGAAACAAATGGTTTAGCTTCAAATAATTGTGATAAACATGATTTAGTTTCAAATGCAGGCGAAACGAACGAGTTAGCTTCAAATACAAGCGAAACACGTGATTCTGCCTCAAATCAATTCGAAGTAGAAGGCTTACCTTCGAATCCACACGAAACAGATGGTTTAGCTTCAATTATATGTGATATGCATAATTTAGTTTCAAATGCATGCGAAACAAACGAGTTAGCTTCAAATCCATTCAAAACACATGATTTGGCTTCAAATTCATTCGAAAGACATGGTTTAGCGTACTATTCATGGGAATCAAATGGTTCAGATTCGAATACTAGTGATATACATCATATAGCTTCAAATGCAGGCGAAACAAACGAGTTAGCTTCAAAAACCATGCGAAACACATGATATAGATTAAAATCAATGCGAAGCCGATGGCTGATCTTCGAATCCTTGCGAAACAAATGGCTCAGGCTCAAATACTTGTGCTATACATGATTTTGCTTCAACTGCATGCGAAACAAACGAGATGGCTTCAAATCCAAGCGAAACACATGACTTTGCATCAAATCAATGCGACGTAGAAGGCTTACCTTCGAATCCATGCGAAACAAATGTTTTACTTCAAACACTTGTGATATACATGATTTACATTCAACAGCAAGAGAAACAAACGAGTTAGCTTCAAATCCATGCGAAACACATGATTTAGCTTCAAATCGATGCGAAGTAGAAGGCTTATATTCGAATCTATGCGAAACAAATGGTTTAGCTTCAAATACTTGTGATATTCATGATTTAACTCCAACTGCATGCGAAACAAACGAGTTAGCTTCAAATCCATACGGAACACATGATTTAGCTGCAAATAAATGCGAAGCAGAAGGCTGATCTTCGAATCCATGCGAAACAAATGGTTTAGCTTGAAATACTTGTGATATACTTGATTTAGATTCAAGTGCGTGTGAAACAAACGTGTTAGATTCAAATCCAAGCTAAACACATGATTTATCTTCAAATCAATGCGAGGTAGAAGGCTTATCATCGAATCCATGCGAAACAAATGGTTCAGCTTCAAATACTTGTGATATACGTGATTTAGCTTCAATAGCAGGCGAAACAAACGAGTTAGCTTCAAATCGATGCGAGTCACATGATTTAGCTTCAAATTCATGCGATGCACTTGGTTTAGCTTGATATTCATGCGAAACAAATGGTTCAGATTCAAATACTTGTGATATACATGATTTCGCTTCAACTGCATGCGAAACAAACGAGTTAGCTTCAAATCCATGCGAAACATATGATTTAATATCAAATCAATGCGAAGTAGAAGGCATAGCTTCAAATCCATGGGAATAAAATGGTTTAGCTTCAAATAATTGTGATATACATGATTTAGCTTCAACATCATGCGAAACAAACGAGTTAGCTTCAAATCCATGCGAAACACATGATTTAGCAACAAATAAATGCGAAGTAGGAGGCTTATCTTCAAATCCATGCGAAACAATTCGATTAGCTTCAAATACTTGTGATATTCATGATTTAACTTCAACTGCATGTGAAACAAACGAGTTAGCTTAAAATCCAAGCGAAACACATTATTTAGCTTCAAATCAATGCGAAGTAGAAGGCTGATCTTCAAATCCAAGCGACACACATGATTTATCTTCAAATCAATGCGAAGTAGAAGGCGTAGCTTCAAGTCCATGCGAATAAAACGGTTTAGCTTCAAATACTTGATTTAGATTCAAGTGCGTGCGAAACAAACGAGTTAGCTTCAAATCCATGCGAAACACATGATTTAGCTTCAAATCAATGCGAAGTAGATGGGTTATCTTCAAATCCATGCGAAACAAATGGTTTAGCTTCAAACACTTGTGATATAAATGATTTAGCTGCAACTGCGTGCGAAACAAACGAGTTAGCTTCAAAAACCATGCGAAAAACATGATTTAATATCAAATCAATGCGAAGTAGAAGGCATAGCTTCAAATCCATGGGAATAAAATTTTTTAGCTTCAAATACTTGTGATATACATGATTTAGCTTCAACATCATGCGAAACAAACGAGTTAGCTTCAAATCCATGCGAAACACATGATTTAGCATCAAATCAATGCGAAGTAGGAGGCTTATCTTCAAATCCATGCGAAACAATTCGTTTAGCTTCAAATACTTGTGATATTCATGATTTAACTTCAACTGCATGTGAAACAAACGAGTTAGCTTAAAATCCAAACGAAACACATGATTTAGCTTCAAATCAATGCGAAGTAGAAGGCTTATCTTCGAATCCATGCGAAACAAATGGTTTAGCTTCAAACACTTGTGATATAAATGATTTAGCTTCAACTGCGTGCGAAACAAACGAGTTAGCTTCAAAAACCATGCGAAACATATGATTTAATATCAACTCAATGCGAAGTAGAAGGCATAGCTTCAAATCCATGGGAATAAAATGGTTTAGCTTCAAATACTTGTGATATACATGATTTAGCTTCAACAGCATGCGAAACAAACGAGTTAGCTTCAAATCCATGCGAAACACATGATTTAGCTTCAAATCAATGCGAAGTAGATGGGTTATCTTCAAATCCATGCGAAACAAAAGGTTTAGCTTCAAACACTTGTGATATAAATGATTTAGCTGCAACTGCGTGCGAAACAAACGAGTTAGCTTCAAAAACCATGCGAAAAACATGATTTAATATCAAATCAATGCGAAGTAGAAGGCATAGCTTCAAATCCATGGGAATAAAATTTTCTAGCTTCAAATACTTGTGATATACATGATTTAGCTTCAAATCCATGCGAAACACATGATTTAGCATCAAATCAATGCGAAGTAGGAGGCTTATCTTCAAATCCAAGCGAAACAATTCGTTTAGCTTCAAATACTTGTGAGATTCATGATTTAACTTCAACTGCATGTGAAACAAACGAGTTAGCTTAAAATCCAAGCAAAACACGTTATTTAGCTTCAAATCAATGCGAAGTAAAAGGCTGAGCTTCAAATCCAAGCGACACACATGATTTATCTTCAAATCAATGCGAAGTAGAAGGCGTAGCTTCAAGTCCATGCGAATAAAACGGTTTAGCTTCAAATACTTGTGATATACTTGATTTAGATTCAAGTGCGTGCGAAACAAACGAGTTAGCTTCAAATCCAAGCGTAACAGATGATTTAGCTTCAAATCAATGCGAAGTAGAAGGCTTATCTTCGAATCCATGCGAAACAAATGGTTTAGCTTCAAATACTTGTGATATACATGATTTAGCTTCAAATGCATGCGAAACAAACGAGCTAGCCTCAAATCCATGCGAAACACGTGATTTAGCATCATGTCAACGCGAAGTTGAAGGATTAGCGTCAAATCCATGTGAAACGAACGATTTAGCTTCACATGCTTCTGAATAGAAGTGATATAGCTTGAAATGCAGGCGAAACAAACGTGTTAGCTTCAAATCCATGCGAAACACATGACTTAGCTTCAAATCAATGCGAAGTAGAAGGCTTAGATTCAAATCTAAGCGAAACAAATGGTTCAGATTCAAATCCATGCGACGCACATGATTTAGCAACACATAAATGCGAAGTAGGAGGCTTATCTTCAAATCCATGCGAAACAATTCGATTAGCTTCAAATACGTGTGATATTCATGATTTAACTTCAACTGCGTGTGAAACAAACGAGTTAGCTTAAAATCCAAGCGAAACACATTATTTAGCTTCAAATCAATGCGAAGTAGAAGGCTGAGCTTCAAATCCAAGCGACACACATAATTTATCTTCAAATCAATGCGAAGTAGAAGGCGTAGCTTCAAGTCCATGCGAATCAAACGGTTTAGCTTCAAATACTTGTGATATACTTGATTTAGATTCAAGTGCGTGCGAAACAAACGAGTTAGCTTCAAATCCAAGCGAAACACATGATTTATCTTCAAATCAATGCGAGGTAGAAGGCGTAGCTTCAAATCCATGCGAATCAAACGGTTTAGCTTCAAATACTTGTGATGTACATGATTTAGCTTCAACAGCATGCGAAACAAACGAGTTAGCTTCAAATCCATGCGAAACACATGATTTAGCTTCAAATCAATGCGAAGTAGGTGGGTTATCTTCGAATCCATGCGAAACAAATGGTTTAGCTTCAAACACTTGTGATATAAATGATTTAGCTTCAACTGCGTGCGAAACAATCGAGTTAGCTTCAAAAACCATGCGAAACATATGATTTAATATCAAATCAATGCGAAGTAGAAGGCATAGCTTCAAATCCGTGGGAATAAAATGGTTTAGCTTCAAATATTTGTGATATACATGATTTAGCTTCAAATGCATGCGAAACAAACGAGCTAGCCTCAAATCCATGCGTAACACGTGATTTAGCATCAAGTCAACGCGAAGTAGATGGGTTATCTTCGAATCCATGCGATACAAATGGTTTAGTTTCAAACACTTGTGATATAAATGATTTAGCTTCAACTGCGTGCGAAACAAACGAGTTAGCTTCAAAAACCATGCAAAAAACATGATTTAGCTCCAAATCGATGCGAAGTAGAAGGCTGAACTACGAATCGATGCGAAACAAATGGTTTAGCTACAAATACTTGTGACATACACGATTCAGCATCAACTGCATGCGAAACAAACGAGTTAGCTTCAAATCCATGCGAAACATATGATTTAGCTTCAAATCAATGCGAAGTAGAAGGCTTAGCTTCAAATCCAAGCGAAACAAATGGTTCAGATTCAAATGCTTGTGATATACATGATTTAGCTTCGACTGCATGCGAAACCAACGAGTTAGCTTCAAATACAAGCGAAAGACATGATTTCGCTTCAAATCAATGCGAAGTAGAAGTCTCTTCTTCGAATCCATGCGAAACAAATGGTTTAGCTTCAAATTCATTCGCAACAAATTGTTTAGCACAATATTCCTTCGAAAAATATAATTCAGCTTCAAATACTTGTGATACACACGATTTAGCTTCAACTGCTTGGGAAACAAACGTGTTAGCTTCACATTCAAGCGAAAGAAATGATTCAGCTTGAAATCAGTGCGAAGTGGAAGGCTGATCTTCGAATCCATGCGAAACAAGTGGTTTAGATGGAAATCCTTGTGATATACATGATTTGGCTTCAACAGCATATGAAGCAAACGAGATAGCTTCAAATCCAAGCGAAACACATGATTTAGCTTCAAATTCATTCGATACGCATGGTTTAGATTGATATTCATGCGAACTAAATGGTTCAGATTCAAATACTTGTGATATACATGATTTCGCTTCAACTGCATGCGAAACAAACGAGTTAGCTTCAATTCCAAGCGAAACACATGATTAAGCTTCAAATCAATGCGAAGTAGGAGGATTAGTTTCAAATCCATGCGGAACAAATGGTTCAGATTCAAATACTTGTGATATACATGATTTAGCTTCGACTGCATGCGAAACCAACGAGTTAGCTTCAAATCCATGCGAAACACATGATTTAGCATCAAATCAATGCGAAGTAGGAGGCTTATCTTCAAATCCATGCGAAACAATTCGTTTAGCTTCAAATACTTGTGATATTCATGATTTAACTTCAACTGCATGTGAAACAAACGAGTTAGCTTAAAATGCAAGCGAAACACATTATTTAGCTTCAAATCAATGCGAAGTAGGAGGCTTAGCTTCAAATCCAAGCGAAACAAATTATTTAGCTTCAAATCAATGCGAAGTAGAAGGCTGATCTTCGAATCCATGCGAAACAAATGGTTTAGCTTCAAATACTTGTGACCTACTTGATTTAGCTTCAACAGCAAGCGAAACAAACGAGTTAGCTTCAAATCCATGCGAAACACATTAATTAGCATCAAATCAATGCGAAGTCGAAGGCTTACCTTCGAATCCATACGTAACAAATGTTTTAGCTTCAAACACTTGTGATATACATGATTTACATTCAACAACAAGAGAAACAAACGAGTTAGCTTCAAATCCATGCGAAACACATGATTTAGCTTCAAATAAATGCGAAGTAGGAGGCTTATCTTCAAATCCATGCGAAACAATTCGATTAGCTTCAAATACTTGTGATATTCATGATTTAACTTCAACTGCGTGTGAAACAAACGAGTTAGCTTAAAATCCAAGCGAAACACATTATTTAGCTTCAAATCAATGCGAAGTAGAAGGCTGAGCTTCAAATCCAAGCGACACACATAATTTATCTTCAAATCAATGCGAAGTAGAAGGCGTAGCTTCAAGTCCATGCGAATAAAACGGTTTAGCTTCAAATACTTGTGATATACTTGATTTAGATTCAAGTGCGTGCGAAACAAACGAGTTAGCTTCAAATCCAAGCGAAACACATGATTTATCTTCAAATCAATGCGAGGTAGAAGGCTTAGCTTCAAATCCATGCGAATCAAATGGCTTAGCTTCAAATACTTGTGATATACATGATTTAGCTTCAACAGCATGCGAAACAAACGAGTTAGCTTCAAATCCATCCGAAACACATGATTTAGCATCAAATCAATGCGAAGTACGAGGCTTATCTTCAAATCCATGCGAAACAATTCGATTAGCTTCAAATACTTGTGATATTCATGATTTAACTTCAACTGCATGTGAAACAAACGAGTTACCTTAAAATCCAAGCGAAACACATTATTTAGCTTCAAATCAATGCGAAGTAGAAGGCTGAGCTTCAAATCCAAGCGACACACATGATTTATCTTCAAATCAATGCGAAGTAGAAGGCGTAGCTTCAAGTCCATGCGAATCAAACGGTTTAGCTTCAAATACTTGTGATATACTTGATTTAGATTCAAGTGCGTGCGAAACAAACGAGTTAGCTTCAAATCCAAGCGAAACACATGATTTATCTTCAAATCAATGCGAGGTAGAAGGCTTAGCTTCAAATCCATGCGAATCAAACGGTTTAGCTTCAAATACTTGTGATATACATGATTTAGCTTCAACAGCATGCGAAACAAACGAGTTAGCTTCAAATCCATGCGAAACACATGATTTAGCTTCAAATCAATGCGAAGTAGATGGGTTATCTTCAAATCCATGCGAAACAAATGGTTTAGCTTCAAACACTTGTGACATACATGATTCAGCATCAACTGCATGCGAAACAAACGAGTTAGCTTCAAATCCATGCGAAACACATGATTTAGATTCAAATCAATGCGAAGTAGATGGGTTATCTTCGAATCCATGCGAAACAAATGGTTTAGCTTCAAACACTTGTGATATAAATGATTTAGCTTCAACTGCGTGCGAAACAATCGAGTTAGCTTCAAAAACCATGCGAAACATATGATTTAAAATCAAATCAATGCGAAGTAGAAGGCATAGCTTCAAATCCATGGGAATAAAATGGTTTAGCTTCAAATACTTGTGATATACATGATTTAGCTTCAACATCATGCGAAACAAACGAGTTAGCTTCAAATCCATGCGAAACACATGATTTAGCATCAAATCAATGCGAAGTAGGAGGCTTATCTTCATATCCATGCGAAACAATTCGTTTAGCTTCAAATACTTGTGATATTCATGATTTAACTTCAACTGCATGTGAAACAAACGAGTTAGATTAAAATCCAAGCGAAACGCATTATTTAGCTTCAAATCAATGCGAAGTAGAAGGCTGAGCTTCAAATCCAAGCGACACACATGATTTATCTTCAAATCAATGCGAAGTAGAAGGCTTATCTTCGAATCCATGCGAAACAAATGGTTTAGCTTCAAATACATGTGATATACATGATTTAGCTTCAAATGCATGCGAAACAAACGAGCTAGCCTCAAATCCATGCGAAACACGTGATTTAGCATCAAGTCAACGCGAAGTTGAAGGATTAGCGTCAAATCCATGTGAAACGAACGATTTAGCTTCACATGCTTCTGAATAGAAGTGATATAGCTTGAAATGCAGGCGAAACAAACGAGTTAGCTTCAAATCCATGCGAAACACATGATTTAGCTTCAAATCAATGCGAAGTAGATGGGTTATCTTCGAATCCATGCGATACAAATGGTTTAGTTTCAAACACTTGTGATATAAATGATTTAGCTTCAACTGCGTGCGAAACAAACGAGTTAGCTTCAAAAACCATGCAAAAAACATGATTTAGCTCCAAATCGATGCGAAGTAGAAGGCTGAACTACGAATCGATGCGAAACAAATGGTTTAGCTGCAAATACTTGTGACATACGTGATTCAGCATCAACTGCAAGCGAAACAAACGAGTTAGCTTCAAATCCATGCGAAACATATGATTTAGCTTCAAATCAATGCGAAGTAGAAGGCTTAGCTTCAAATCCAAGCGAAACAAATGGTTCAGATCCAAATGCTTGTGATATACATGATTTAGCTTCGACTGCATGCGAAACCAACGAGTTAGCTTCAAATACAAGCGAAAGACATGATTTCGCTTCAAATCAATGCGAAGTAGAAGTCTCTTCTTCGAATCCATGCGAAACAAATGGTTTAGCTTCAAATTCATTCGCAACAAATTGTTTAGCACAATATTCCTTCGAAAAAAATAATTCAGCTTCAAATACTTGTGATACACACGATTTAGCTTCAACTGCTTGGGAAACAAACGTGTTAGCTTCACATTCAAACGAAAGAAATGATTCAGCTTCAAATCAGTGCGAAGTGGAAGGCTGATCTTCGAATCCATGCGAAAAAAGTGGTTTAGATGGAAATCCTTGTGATATACATGATTTGGCTTCAACAGCATATGAAGCAAACGAGATAGCTTCAAATCCAAGCGAAGCACATGATTTAGCTTCAAATTCATTCGATACGCATGGTTTAGCTTGATATTCATGCGAAACAAATGGTTCAGATTCAAATACTTGTGATATACATGATTCAGCTTCGACTGCATGCGAAACCAACGAGTTAGCTTCAAATCCATGCTAAACACATGATTTAGCATCAAATCAATGCGAAGTAGGAGGCTTATCTTCAAATCCATCCGAAACAATTCGTTTAGCTTCAAATACTTGTGATATTCATGATTTAACTTCAACTGCATGTGAAACAAACGAGTTAGCTTAAAATCCAAGCGAAACACATTATTTAGCTTCAAATCAATGCGAAGTAGAAGGCTGAGCTTCAAATCCAAGCGACACACATGATTTATCTTCAAATCAATGCGAAGTAGACGGCGTAGCTTCAAGTCCATGCAAATCAAACGGTTTAGCTTCAAATACTTGTGATATACTTGATTTACATTCAAGTGCGTGCGAAACAAACGAGTTAGCTTCAAATCCAAAGCGAAACACACAATTTATCTTCATATCAATGCGAAGTAGAAGGATTATCTTCGAATCCATGCAAAACAAATGGTTTAGCTTCAAACACTTGTGATATACATGATTTAGCTTCAACTGCATGCGAAACAAACGAGTTAGCTTCAAATCAATGCGAAGTAGAAGGATTATCTTCGTATCCATGCAAAACAAATGGTTTAGCTTCAAACAATTGTGATATACATGATTTAGCTTCAACTGCATGCGAAACAAACGAGCTAGCCTCAAATCCATGCGAAACACGTGATTTAGCATCAAGTCAACGCGAAGTTGAAGGATTAGCGTCAAATCCATGCGAAACGAAAGATTTAGCTTCACATACTTGTGAATAGAAGTGATATAGCTTGAAACGCAGGCGAAACAAACGAGTTAGCTTCAAATCCTTGCGAAACACATGATTTGGCTTCAAATCAATGCGAAGTAGGAGGCTTAGCTTCAAATCCAAGCGAAATAAATTATTTAGCTTCAAATCAATGCGAAGTAGAAGGCTGAGCTTCAAATCCAAGCGACACACATGATTTATCTTCAAATCAATGCGAAGTAGAAGGGTTATCTTCGAATCCATGCGAAACAAATGGTTTAGCTTCAAACAATTGTGATATAAATGATTTAGCTTCAACTGCGTGCGAAACAAACGAGTTAGCTTCAAAAACCATGCGAAAAACATGATTTAGCTCCAAATCGATGCGAAGTAGAAGGCTTAACTACGAATCCATGCGAAACAATTGATTTAGCTGCAAATACTTGTGACATACATGATTCAGCATCAACTGCATGTGAAACAAACCAGTTAGCTTCAAATCGAAGCGAAACACATGATTTAGCTTCAAATCAATGCGAAGTAGAAGGCCTAGATTCAAATCCATGCGAATCAAATGATTTAACTTCAAATACTTGTGATATACATGATTTAGCTTTAACAGCATGCGAAACAAACGAGTTAGCTTCAAATCCATGCGAAACACATGATTTAGCATCAAATCAATGCGAAGTAGAAGGCGTAGCTTCAAGTCCATGCGAATCAAACGGTTTAGCTTCAAATACTTGTGATATACTTGATTTAGATTCAAGTGCGTGCGAAACAAACGAGTTAGCTTCAAATCCAAGCGAAACACATGATTTATCTTCAAATCAATGCGAGGTAGAAGGCGTAGCTTCAAATCCATGCGAATCAAACGGTTTAGCTTCAAATACTTGTGATGTACATGATTTAGCTTCAACAACATGCGAAACAAACGAGTTAGCTTCAAATCCATGCGAAACACATGATTTAGCTTCAAATCAACGCGAAGTAGATGGGTTATCTTCGAATCCATGCGAAACAAATGGTTTAGCTTCAAACACTTGTGATATAAATGATTTAGCTTCAACTGCGTGCGAAACAATCGAGTTAGCTTCAAAAACCATGCGAAACATATGATTTAATATCAAATCAATGCGAAGTAGAAGGCATAGCTTCAAATCCGTGGGAATAAAATGGTTTAGCTTCAAATATTTGTGATATACATGATTTAGCTTCAAATGCATGCGAAACAAACGAGTTAGCTTCAAAAACCATGCAAAAAACATGATTTAGCTCCAAATCGATGCGAAGTAGAAGGCTGAACTACGAATCGATGCGAAACAAATGGTTTAGCTGCAAATACTTGTGACATACATGATTCAGCATCAACTGCATGCGAAACAAACGAGTTAGCTTCAAATCCATGCGAAACATATGATTTAGCTTCAAATCAATGCGAAGTAGAAGGCTTAGCTTCAAATCCAAGCGAAACGAACGATTTAGCTTCACATACTTGTGAATAGAAGTGATATAGCTTGAAACGCAGGCGAAACAAACGAGTTAGCTTCAAATCCTTGCGAAACACATGATTTGGCTTCAAATCAATGCGAAGTAGGAGGCTTAGCTTCAAATCCAAGCGAAACAAATTATTTAGCTTCAAATCAATGCGAAGTAGAAGGCTGATCTTCGAATCCATGCGAAAGAAATGGTTTAGCTTCAAATACTTGTGACCTACTTGATTTAGCTTCAACAGCAAGCGAAACAAACGAGCTAGCCTCAAATCCATGCGAAACACGTGATTTAGCATCAAGTCAACGCGAAGTTGAAGGATTAGCGTCAAATCCATGTGAAACGAACGATTTAGCTTCACATGCTTCTGAATAGAAGTGATATAGCTTGAAATGCAGGCGAAACAAACGAGTTAGCTTCAAATCCATGCGAAACACATGATTTAGCTTCAAATCAATGCGAAGTAGATGGGTTATCTTCGAATCCATGCGATACAAATGGTTTAGTTTCAAACACTTGTGATATAAATGATTTAGCTTCAACTGCGTGCGAAACAAACGAGTTAGCTTCAAAAACCATGCAAAAAACATGATTTAGCTCCAAATCGATGCGAAGTAGAAGGCTGAACTACGAATCGATGCGAAACAAATGGTTTAGCTGCAAATACTTGTGACATACATGATTCAGCATCAACTGCATGCGAAACAAACGAGTTAGCTTCAAATCCATGCGAAACATATGATTTAGCTTCAAATCAATGCGAAGTAGAAGGCTCAGCTTCAAATCCAAGCGAAACAAATGGTTCAGATCCAAATGCTTGTGATATACATGATTTAGCTTCGACTGCATGCGAAACCAACGAGTTAGCTTCAAATACAAGCGAAAGACATGATTTCGCTTCAAATCAATGCGAAGTAGAAGTCTCTTCTTCGAATCCATGCGAAACAAATGGTTTAGCTTCAAATTCATTCGCAACAAATTGTTTAGCACAATATTCCTTCGAAAAAAATAATTCAGCTTCAAATACTTGTGATACACACGATTTAGCTTCAACTGCTTGGGAAACAAACGTGTTAGCTTCACATTCAAGCGAAAGAAATGATTCAGCTTCAAATCAGTGCGAAGTGGAAGGCTGATCTTCGAATCCATGCGAAAAAAGTGGTTTAGATGGAAATCCTTGTGATATACATGATTTGGCTTCAACAGCATATGAAGCAAACGAGATAGCTTCAAATCCAAGCGAAACACATGATTTAGCTTCAAATTCATTCGATACGCATGGTTTAGCTTGATATTCATGCGAAACAAATGGTTCAGATTCAAATACTTGTGATATACATGATTCAGCTTCGACTGCATGCGAAACCAACGAGTTAGCTTCAAATCCATGCTAAACACATGATTTAGCATCAAATCAATGCGAAGTAGGAGGCTTATCTTCAAATCCATCCGAAACAATTCGTTTAGCTTCAAATACTTGTGATATTCATGATTTAACTTCAACTGCATGTGAAACAAACGAGTTAGCTAAAAAAACAAGCGAAACACATTATTTAGCTTCAAATCAATGCGAAGTAGAAGGCTGAGCTTCAAATCCAAGCGACACACATGATTTATCTTCAAATCAATGCGAAGTAGACGGCGTAGCTTCAAGTCCATGCAAATCAAACGGTTTAGCTTCAAATACTTGTGATATACTTGATTTACATTCAAGTGCGTGCGAAACAAACGAGTTAGCTTCAAATCCAAAGCGAAACACACAATTTATCTTCATATCAATGCGAAGTAGAAGGATTATCTTCGAATCCATGCAAAACAAATGGTTTAGCTTCAAACACTTGTGATATACATGATTTAGCTTCAACTGCAGGCGAAATAATCGAGTTAGCTTCAAATCCAAACGAAACACATGATTTAGATTCAAATCAATGCGAAGAAGAAGGCTCAGCTTTAAATCCATGCGAAACAAATGGTTTAGCTTCAAATACTTGTGGTATACATGATTTAGATTCAACTGCATGCGTAACAAACGAGTAAGCTTCAAAACCATGCGATGCACACGTTTTAGCTTCAAATAAATGCGAAGTAGAAGGCTTATCTTCGAATCGATGCGAAACAAATGGTTTAGCATCAAATACTTGTGATATACATGATTTAACTTCAACTGCATGCGAACAAACGAGTTGGCTTCAAATCCTTCCGAACCACATGATTTAGCTTCAAATTCATGCGAATCAATTGGTTTAGCACCAAATACTTGTGATATACATGATATAGCTACAAATGCATGCGAAACAATTGAGGTAGCTTAAAATCCATGCCAAACACATGATTTTGCTTCAAATCAATGCGAAACACATGATTTAGATTCAAATCAAAGCGAAGTAGATGGCTTAGTTTGAAATCCATGCGAATAAAGTTCTATAGCTTCAAATACTTATGATATACATAATTTAGCTTCAACTGCATGCGAAACAAACGACTTAGCTTCAAGTCCATGCGAAACACATGATTTAGAATCAAATCAATGCGAAGTAGAAGGCTTAGCTTCAAATCCAGCGAAACGAATGATTTAGCTTCAAATACTTGCGAATATCACTGATATAGCTTCAAATGCAGGCGAAACAAACGAGTTAGCTTTACATCCATGCAAAAGTCATGATTTACCTTCAAATCAATGCTAAGTAGAAGGCTTGGTATGAAATCCATGCGAATCAAGTTCTTTAGCTTCAAATACTTACGATATACATGATTTAGAGTCAACTGCTTAGGAAGCAAACGAGTTAACGTCGCATCCATTCAAAACACATGATTTAGCTTCAAATCCATGCGAAACTCATGATTTAGCTTCAAATCAATGCGAAGTAGAATACTTATCTTCAACTCCATACTTGTGATATACATGATTTAGCTTCAAATGGATGTGAAACAAACGTGTTAGCTTCAAATGAAAGCGAATCACATAATTCAGCATCAAATCAATGCGAAGTAGAATGCTTAGTATCAAATCCATGCGAAACGAATAGTTTAGCATCAAATACTTGTTTTATACATTACTTAGTTTCAACTGCATGCGAAACAAACGAGTTAGCTTCAAATCCAAACGAAACACATGATTTAGCATCAAATCAATGCGAAGTAGGAGGCTTATCTTCAAATCCATGCGAAACAATTCGTTTAGCTTCAAATACTTGTGATATTCATGATTTAACTTCAACTGCATGTGAAACAAACGAGTTAGCTTAAAATGCAAGCGAAACACATTATTTAGCTTCAAATCAATGCGAAGTAGAAGGCTGAGCTTCAAATCCAAGCGACACACATGATTTATCTTCAAATCAATGCGAAGTAGACGGCGTAGCTTCAAGTCCATGCAAATCAAACGGTTTAGCTTCAAATACTTGTGATATACTTGATTTACATTCAAGTGCGTGCGAAACAAACGAGTTAGCTTCAAATCCAAAGCGAAACACACAATTTATCTTCAAATCAATGCGAAGTAGAAGGATTATCTTCGAATCCATGCAAAACAAATGGTTTAGCTTCAAACACTTGTGATATACATGATTTAGCTTCAACTGCATGCGAAACAAACGAGCTAGCCTCAAATCCATGCGATACACATGATTTAGCTTCAAATCAATGCGAAGTAGGAGGCTTATCTTCAAATCCATGCGAAACAATTCGTTTAGCTTCAAATACTTGTGATATTCATGATTTAACTTCAACTGCATGTGAAACAAACGAGTTAGCTTAAAATCCAAGCAAAACACGTTATTTAGCTTCAAATCAATGCGAAGTAAAAGGCTGAGCTTCAAATCCAAGCGACACACATGATTTATCTTCAAATCAATGCGAAGTAGAAGGCGTAGCTTCAAGTCCATGCGAATAAAACGGTTTAGCTTCAAATACTTGTGATATACTTGATTTAGATTCAAGTGCGTGCGAAACAAACGAGTTAGCTTCAAATCCAAGCGTAACAGATGATTTAGCTTCAAATCAATGCGAAGTAGAAGGCTTATCTTCGAATCCATGCGAAACAAATGGTTTAGCTTCAAATACTTGTGATATACATGATTTAGCTTCAAATGCATGCGAAACAAACGAGCTAGCCTCAAATCCATGCGAAACACGTGATTTAGCATCATGTCAACGCGAAGTTGAAGGATTAGCGTCAAATCCATGTGAAACGAACGATTTAGCTTCACATGCTTCTGAATAGAAGTGATATAGCTTGAAATGCAGGCGAAACAAACGTGTTAGCTTCAAATCCATGCGAAACACATGACTTAGCTTCAAATCAATGCGAAGTAGAAGGCTGAGCTTCAAATCCAAGCGACACACATAATTTATCTTCAAATCAATGCGAAGTAGAAGGCGTAGCTTCAAGTCCATGCGAATAAAACGGTTTAGCTTCAAATACTTGTGATATACTTGATTTAGATTCAAGTGCGTGCGAAACAAACGAGTTAGCTTCAAATCCAAGCGAAACACATGATTTATCTTCAAATCAATGCGAGGTAGAAGGCTTAGCTTCAAATCCATGCGAATCAAATGGCTTAGCTTCAAATACTTGTGATATACATGATTTAGCTTTAACAGCATGCGAAACAAACGAGTTAGCTTCAAATCCATGCGAAACACATGATTTAGCATCAAATCAATGCGAAGTAGAAGGCGTAGCTTCAAGTCCATGCGAATCAAACGGTTTAGCTTCAAATACTTGTGATATACTTGATTTAGATTCAAGTGCGTGCGAAACAAACGAGTTAGCTTCAAATCCAAGCGAAACACATGATTTATCTTCAAATCAATGCGAGGTAGAAGGCGTAGCTTCAAATCCATGCGAATCAAACGGTTTAGCTTCAAATACTTGTGATGTACATGATTTAGCTTCAACAGCATGCGAAACAAACGAGTTAGCTTCAAATCCATGCGAAATACATGATTTAGCCTCAAATCAATGCGAAGTAGATGGGTTATCTTCGAATCCATGCGAAACAAATGGTTTAGCTTCAAACACTTGTGATATAAATGATTTAGCTTCAACTGCGTGCGAAACAATCGAGTTAGCTTCAAAAACCATGCGAAACATATGATTTAATATCAAATCAATGCGAAGTAGAAGGCATAGCTTCAAATCCGTGGGAATAAAATGGTTTAGCTTCAAATATTTGTGATATACATGATTTAGCTTCAAATGCATGCGAAACAAACGAGCTAGCCTCAAATCCATGCGTAACACGTGATTTAGCATCAAGTCAACGCGAAGTAGATGGGTTATCTTCGAATCCATGCGATACAAATGGTTTAGTTTCAAACACTTGTGATATAAATGATTTAGCTTCAACTGCGTGCGAAACAAACGAGTTAGCTTCAAAAACCATGCAAAAAACATGATTTAGCTCCAAATCGATGCGAAGTAGAAGGCTGAACTACGAATCGATGCGAAACAAATGGTTTAGCTGCAAATACTTGTGACATACATGATTCAGCATCAACTGCATGCGAAACAAACGAGTTAGCTTCAAATCCATGCGAAACATATGATTTAGCTTCAAATCAATGCGAAGTAGAAGGCTTAGCTTCAAATCCAAGCGAAACAAATGGTTCAGATTCAAATGCTTGTGATATACATGATTTAGCTTCGACTGCATGCGAAACCAACGAGTTAGCTTCAAATACAAGCGAAAGACATGATTTCGCTTCAAATCAATGCGAAGTAGAAGTCTCTTCTTCGAATCCATGCGAAACAAATGGTTTAGCTTCAAATTCATTCGCAACAAATTGTTTAGCACAATATTCCTTCGAAAAAAATAATTCAGCTTCAAATACTTGTGATACACACGATTTAGCTTCAACTGCTTGGGAAACAAACGTGTTAGCTTCACATTCAAGCGAAAGAAATGATTCAGCTTCAAATCAGTGCGAAGTGGAAGGCTGATCTTCGAATCCATGCGAAACAAGTGGTTTAGATGGAAATCCTTGTGATATACATGATTTGGCTTCAACAGCATATGAAGCAAACGAGATAGCTTCAAATCCAAGCGAAACACATGATTTAGCTTCAAATTCATTCGATACGCATGGTTTAGATTGATATTCATGCGAACTAAATGGTTCAGATTCAAATACTTGTGATATACATGATTTCGCTTCAACTGCATGCGAAACAAACGAGTTAGCTTCAAATCCAAGCGAAACACATGATTAAGCTTCAAATCAATGCGAAGTAGGAGGCTTAGTTTCAAATCCATGCGGAACAAATGGTTCAGATTCAAATACTTGTGATATACATGATTTAGCTTCGACTGCATGCGAAACCAACGAGTTAGCTTCAAATCCATGCGAAACACATGATTTAGCATCAAATCAATGCGAAGTAGGAGGCTTATCTTCAAATCCATGCGAAACAATTCGTTTAGCTTCAAATACTTGTGATATTCATGATTTAACTTCAACTGCATGTGAAACAAACGAGTTAGCTTAAAATGCAAGCGAAACACATTATTTAGCTTCAAATCAATGCGAAGTAGAAGGCTGAGCTTCAAATCCAAGCGACACACATGATTTATCTTCAAATCAATGCGAAGTAGACGGCGTAGCTTCAAGTCCATGCAAATCAAACGGTTTAGCTTCAAATACTTGTGATATACTTGATTTACATTCAAGTGCGTGCGAAACAAACGAGTTAGCTTCAAATCCAAAGCGAAACACACAATTTATCTTCAAATCAATGCGAAGTAGAAGGATTATCTTCGAATCCATGCAAAACAAATGGTTTAGCTTCAAACACTTGTGATATACATGATTTAGCTTCAACTGCATGCGAAACAAACGAGCTAGCCTCAAATCCATGCGAAACACGTGATTTAGCATCAAGTCAACGCGAAGTTGAAGGATTAGCGTCAAATCCATGCGAAACGAACGATTTAGCTTCACATACTTGTGAATAGAAGTGATATAGCTTGAAACGCAGGCGAAACAAACGAGTTAGCTTCAAATCCTTGCGAAACACATGATTTGGCTTCAAATCAATGCGAAGTAGGAGGCTTAGCTTCAAATCCAAGCGAAACAAATTATTTAGCTTCAAATCAATGCGAAGTAGAAGGCTGAGCTTCAAATCCAAGCGACACACATGATTTATCTTCAAATCAATGCGAAGTAGAAGGGTTATCTTCGAATCCATGCGAAACAAATGGTTTAGCTTCAAACAATTGTGATATAAATGATTTAGCTTCAACTGCGTGCGAAACAAACGAGTTAGCTTCAAAAACCATGCGAAAAACATGATTTAGCTCCAAATCGATGCGAAGTAGAAGGCTTAACTACGAATCCATGCGAAACAATTGATTTAGCTGCAAATACTTGTGACATACATGATTCAGCATCAACTGCATGTGAAACAAACCAGTTAGCTTCAAATCGAAGCGAAACACATGATTTAGCTTCAAATCAATGCGAAGTAGAAGGCCTAGATTCAAATCCATGCGAATCAAATGATTTAACTTCAAATACTTGTGATATACATGATTTAGCTTCAACTGCATGCGAAACAAACGAGTTAGCTCCAAATCCAAGCGAATCACATGATTTAGCTTCAAATCAATGCGATGTAGATAGCTGATCACAGAATCCATATCGAAACAGATTGTTTAGCTTCAAATCCATGCGAAACACATGATTTTGCTTTAAATCAATGCGAAGTAGTAGGCTTATCTTCGAATCCATGCGAAACAAATTGTTTAGCTTCAAATACTTGTGATATACATGATTTAGCTTCAAATGCAAGCGAAACAAACGAGTTAGCTTCAAATCCATGCGAAACACATGGTTTAGCTTCAAATCAATGCGAAGAAGAAGGCTGATCTTCGAATCTATGCGAATCAAATGTTTTAGCTTCAAATACTTATGATATACATGATTTAGATTCAACTGCATGCGAAATTAACGAGTTAGCTTCAAATCCATGCGAAACACATGATTTTGCTTTAAATCAATGCGAAGTAGAAGGCTTATCTTCGAATCCATACGAAACAAATGGTTTAGCTTCAAATACTTGTGATAAACATCATTTAGCTTCAACTGCATGCGAAATAATCGAGTTAGCTTCAAATCCAAACGAAACACATGATTTAGATTCAAATCAATGCGAAGAAGAAGGCTCAGCTTTAAATCCATGCGAAACAAATGGTTTAGCTTCAAATACTTGTGGTATACATGATTTAGATTCAACTGCATGCGTAACAAACGAGTAAGCTTCAAAACCATGCGATGCACACGTTTTAGCTTCAAATAAATGCGAAGTAGAAGGCTTATCTTCGAATCGATGCGAAACAAATGGTTTAGCATCAAATACTTGTGATATACATGATTTAACTTCAACTGCATGCGAACAAACGAGTTGGCTTCAAATCCTTCCGAACCACATGATTTAGCTTCAAATTCATGCGAATCAATTGGTTTAGCACCAAATACTTGTGATATACATGATATAGCTACAAATGCATGCGAAACAATTGAGGTAGCTTAAAATCCATGCCAAACACATGAGTTTGCTTCAAATCAATGCGAAACACATGATTTAGATTCAAATCAAAGCGAAGTAGATGGCTTAGTTTGAAATCCATGCGAATAAAGTTCTTTAGCTTCAAATACTTATGATATACATAATTTAGCTTCAACTGCATGCGAAACAAACGACTTAGCTTCAAGTCCATGCGAAACACATGATTTAGAATCAAATCAATGCGAAGTAGAAGGCTTAGCTTCAAATCCAGCGAAACGAATGATTTAGCTTCAAATACTTGCGAATATCACTGATATAGCTTCAAATGCAGGCGAAACAAACGAGTTAGCTTTACATCCATGCAAAAGTCATGATTTACCTTCAAATCAATGCGAAGTAGAAGGCTTGGTATGAAATCCATGCGAATCAAGTTCTTTAGCTTCAAATACTTACGATATACATGATTTAGATTCAACTGCTTAGGAAGCAAACGAGTTAACGTCGCATCCATTCAAAACACATGATTTAGCTTCAAATCCATGCGAAACTCATGATTTAGCTTCAAATCAATGCGAAGTAGAATACTTATCTTCAACTCCATACTTGTGATATACATGATTTAGCTTCAAATGGATGTGAAACAAACGTGTTAGCTTCAAATGAAAGCGAATCACATAATTCAGCATCAAATCAATGCGAAGTAGAATGCTTAGTATCAAATCCATGCGAAACGAATAGTTTAGCATCAAATACTTGTTTTATACATTACTTAGTTTCAACTGCATGCGAAACAAACGAGTTAGCTTCAAATCCAAACGAAACACATGATTTAGCTTCAAATCAATGCGAAGTAGAAGGCTTATCTTCGAATCCATGCGAAACAAATGGTTTAGCTTCAAATACTTGTGATATACATGATTTAGCTTCAAATGCATGCGAAACAAACGAGCTAGCCTCAAATCCATGCGAAACACGTGATTTAGCATCAAGTCAACGCGAAGTTGAAGGATTAGCGTCAAATCCATGTGAAACGAACGATTTAGCTTCACATGCTTCTGAATAGAAGTGATATAGCTTGAAATGCAGGCGAAACAAACGAGTTAGCTTCAAATCCATGCGATACACATGATTTAGCTTCAAATCAATGCGAAGTAGGAGGCTTATCTTCAAATCCATGCGAAACAAATGGTTTAGCTTCAAATACTTGTGATATACATAATTTAGCTTCAACTGCATACGAAACAAACGAGTTAGCGTCAAAATCATGCGAAACACATGAGTTAGCATCAAATCAATGCGAAGTAGAAGGGTTATCTTCGAATCCATGCGAAACAAATGGTTTAGCTTCAAATACTTGTGATATACATGAATAAGCTTCAACAGCATGCAAAATTATCGAGTTAGCTTCAAATCTATTCGAAACATATGATTTAGCTTGACATCAATGCGATTTAGAAGGCTTATTTTCGAATCCATGCGAAACAAATGGTTTAGCTTCAAATACCTGTGATATACATGATTTATCTTCAACTGCATGCGAAAAAAACGAGATAGCTTTAAATCCATCCGAAACAGATGATTTAGATTAAAATCAATGCGAAGTAGAAGGCTTATTTTGAAATCCATGCGAATCAAATGGTTTAGCTTCAAATAATTGTGATATACATGATTTAGCTTCAATTGCATGCGAAACAAACGAGTTACCTTGAAATCCAAGCGAAACACATGATTTAGCTTCAAATCAATGCGAAGTAGAAGGCTTATCTTCAAATCCATGCGAATCAAATGGTTTAGCTTGAAATACCTGTGATATACATGATTTATCTTCAACTGCATGCGAAACAAACGAGATAGCTTTAAATCCATGCGAAACAGATGATTTAGATTAAAATCAATGCGAAGTAGAAGGCTTATTTTGAAATCCATGCGAATCAAATGGTTTAGCTTCAAATACTTGTGATATACATGATTTAGCTTCAACTGCATGCGATACAAACGAGTTAGCTTCAAATCCAATGCGAAACACATGATTTAGCTTTAAATCAATACGAGGTAGATGGCTGATCTTCGAATCCATGCGAAACAAATGGTTTAGCTTCAAATACTTGTTGGATACATTATTTAGCTTCAATTGCATGCGAAACAAACGAGTTAGCTTGAAATCCAAGCGAAACACATGATTTCGCTTCAAATCAATGCGAAGTAGAAGGCTTATTTTGAAATCCATGCGAATCAAATGGTTGAGCTTCAAATACTTGGGATATTCATGATTCAGCTTCAACTGCATGCGTAACAAACGAGTTAGCTTCAAATCTATGCGAAGCACATGATTTAGCTTCAAATTCATTCCAAACACATTGTTTAGCCTGATATTCGTGCGAAACAAATGGATCAGCTTCAAATACTTGTGACATACATGATTTAGCTTCAACTGCATTACGAAACAAACTAGTTAGTTTCAAATCCAAGCGAAACACATGATTTAGCTTCAAATCAATGCGAAGTAGAAGGCGTAGTATCAAATCCATGCGAAACAAATGGTTTAGCTTCAAATACTTGTGATATACATAATTTAGCTTCAACTGCATGCGAAACAAACGAGTTAGCGTCAAAACCATGCGAAACACATGAGTTAGCATCAAATCAATGCGAAGTAGAAGGGTTATCTTCGAATCCATGCGAAACAAATTGTTTAGCTTCAAAGACCTGTGATATACATGATTTATCTTCAACTGTATGCGAAACAGACGAGATCGCTTTAAATCCATGCGAAACACATGATTTAGCTTCAAATCAATGGGAAGTAGGAGGATTATCTTCGAATCCATGCAAAACAAATGGTTTAGCTTCAAACACTTGTGATATACATGATTTAGCTTCAACTGCATGCGAAACAAACGAGTTAGCTTCAAATCCATGCGAAACACATGATTTAGCTTCAAATCAATGCGATGTAGAAGGATTATCTTCGAATCCATGCAAAACAAATGGTTTAGCTTCAAACAATTGTGATATACATGATTTAGCTTCAACTGCATGCGAAACAAACGAGTTAGCTTCAAAACCATGCGAAAGACATGATTTAGCATCAAATCAATGCGAAGTAGGAGGATTATCTTCAAATCCATGCGAAACAATTCGTTTAGCTTCAAATACTTGTGATATTCATGATTTAACTTCAACTGCATGTGAAACAAGCGAGTTAGCTTCAAATCCAAGCGAAACAAATTATTTAGCCTCAAATCAATGCGAAGAAGAAAGCTTGGATTAAAATCCATGTGAAACAAATGTTTTAGCTTCAAATACTTGTGATGTACAGGATTTAGCTTCAACTACATGAGAGACAAACGAGAGAGCTTCAAATCCAGGGGAAGAACATGACTTAGCTTCAAATCAATGCGAAGTAGAAGGGTTATCTTCGAATCCATGCGAAGTAGAAGGCGTAGCTTCAAGTCCATGCGAATAAAACGGTTTAGCTTCAAATACTTGTGATATACTTGATTTAGATTCAAGTGCGTGCGAAACAAACGAGTTAGCTTCAAATCCAAGCGAAACACATGATTTATCTTCAAATCAATGCGAGGTAGAAGGCTTAGCTTCAAATCCATGCGAATCAAATGGCTTAGCTTCAAATACTTGTGATATACATGATTTAGCTTTAACAGCATGCGAAACAAACGAGTTAGCTTCAAATCCATGCGAAACACATGATTTAGCATCAAATCAATGCGAAGTAGAAGGCGTAGCTTCAAGTCCATGCGAATCAAACGGTTTAGCTTCAAATACTTGTGATATACTTGATTTAGATTCAAGTGCGTGCGAAACAAACGAGTTAGCTTCAAATCCAAGCGAAACACATGATTTATCTTCAAATCAATGCGAGGTAGAAGGCGTAGCTTCAAATCCATGCGAATCAAACGGTTTAGCTTCAAATACTTGTGATGTACATGATTTAGCTTCAACAGCATGCGAAACAAACGAGTTAGCTTCAAATCCATGCGAAACACATGATTTAGCCTCAAATCAATGCGAAGTAGATGGGTTATCTTCGAATCCATGCGAAACAAATGGTTTAGCTTCAAACACTTGTGATATAAATGATTTAGCTTCAACTGCGTGCGAAACAATCGAGTTAGCTTCAAAAACCATGCGAAACATATGATTTAATATCAAATCAATGCGAAGTAGAAGGCATAGCTTCAAATCCGTGGGAATAAAATGGTTTAGCTTCAAATATTTGTGATATACATGATTTAGCTTCAAATGCATGCGAAACAAACGAGCTAGCCTCAAATCCATGCGTAACACGTGATTTAGCATCAAGTCAACGCGAAGTAGATGGGTTATCTTCGAATCCATGCGATACAAATGGTTTAGTTTCAAACACTTGTGATATAAATGATTTAGCTTCAACTGCGTGCGAAACAAACGAGTTAGCTTCAAAAACCATGCAAAAAACATGATTTAGCTCCAAATCGATGCGAAGTAGAAGGCTGAACTACGAATCGATGCGAAACAAATGGTTTAGCTGCAAATACTTGTGACATACATGATTCAGCATCAACTGCATGCGAAACAAACGAGTTAGCTTCAAATCCATGCGAAACATATGATTTAGCTTCAAATCAATGCGAAGTAGAAGGCTTAGCTTCAAATCCAAGCGAAACAAATGGTTCAGATTCAAATGCTTGTGATATACATGATTTAGCTTCGACTGCATGCGAAACCAACGAGTTAGCTTCAAATACAAGCGAAAGACATGATTTCGCTTCAAATCAATGCGAAGTAGAAGTCTCTTCTTCGAATCCATGCGAAACAAATGGTTTAGCTTCAAATTCATTCGCAACAAATTGTTTAGCACAATATTCCTTCGAAAAAAATAATTCAGCTTCAAATACTTGTGATACACACGATTTAGCTTCAACTGCTTGGGAAACAAACGTGTTAGCTTCACATTCAAGCGAAAGAAATGATTCAGCTTCAAATCAGTGCGAAGTGGAAGGCTGATGTTCGAATCCATGCGAAACAAGTGGTTTAGATGGAAATCCTTGTGATATACATGATTTGGCTTCAACAGCATATGAAGCAAACGAGATAGCTTCAAATCCAAGCGAAACACATGATTTAGCTTCAAATTCATTCGATACGCATGGTTTAGATTGATATTCATGCGAACTAAATGGTTCAGATTCAAATACTTGTGATATACATGATTTCGCTTCAACTGCATGCGAAACAAACGAGTTAGCTTCAAATCCAAGCGAAACACATGATTAAGCTTCAAATCAATGCGAAGTAGGAGGCTTAGTTTCAAATCCATGCGGAACAAATGGTTCAGATTCAAATACTTGTGATATACATGATTTAGCTTCGACTGCATGCGAAACCAACGAGTTAGCTTCAAATCCATGCGAAACACATGATTTAGCATCAAATCAATGCGAAGTAGGAGGCTTATCTTCAAATCCATGCGAAACAATTCGTTTAGCTTCAAATACTTGTGATATTCATGATTTAACTTCAACTGCATGTGAAACAAACGAGTTAGCTTAAAATGCAAGCGAAACACATTATTTAGCTTCAAATCAATGCGAAGTAGAAGGCTGAGCTTCAAATCCAAGCGACACACATGATTTATCTTCAAATCAATGCGAAGTAGACGGCGTAGCTTCAAGTCCATGCTAATCAAACGGTTTAGCTTCAAATACTTGTGATATACTTGATTTACATTCAAGTGCGTGCGAAACAAACGAGTTAGCTTCAAATCCAAAGCGAAACACACAATTTATCTTCAAATCAATGCGAAGTAGAAGGATTATCTTCGAATCCATGCAAAACAAATGGTTTAGCTTCAAACACTTGTGATATACATGATTTAGCTTCAACTGCATGCGAAACAAACGAGCTAGCCTCAAATCCATGCGAAACACGTGATTTAGCATCAAGTCAACGCGAAGTTGAAGGATTAGCGTCAAATCCATGCGAAACGAACGATTTAGCTTCACATACTTGTGAATAGAAGTGATATAGCTTGAAACGCAGGCGAAACAAACGAGTTAGCTTCAAATCCTTGCGAAACACATGATTTGGCTTCAAATCAATGCGAAGTAGGAGGCTTAGCTTCAAATCCAAGCGAAACAAATTATTTAGCTTCAAATCAATGCGATGTAGAAGGCTGAGCTTCAAATCCAAGCGACACACATGATTTATCTTCAAATCAATGCGAAGTAGAAGGGTTATCTTCGAATCCATGCGAAAGAAATGGTTTAGCTTCAAACAATTGTGATATAAATGATTTAGCTTCAACTGCGTGCGAAACAAACGAGTTAGCTTCAAAAACCATGCGAAAAACATGATTTAGCTCCAAATCGATGCGAAGTAGAAGGCTTAACTACGAATCCATGCGAAACAATTGATTTAGCTGCAAATACTTGTGACATACATGATTCAGCATCAACTGCATGTGAAACAAACCAGTTAGCTTCAAATCGAAGCGAAACACATGATTTAGCTTCAAATCAATGCGATGTAGATAGCTGATCACAGAATCCATATCGAAACAGATTGTTTAGCTTCAAATCCATGCGAAACACATGATTTTGCTTGAAATCAATGCGAAGTAGTAGGCTTATCTTCGAATCCATGCGAAACAAATTGTTTAGCTTCAAATACTTGTGATATACATGATTTAGCTTCAAATGCAAGCGAAACAAACGAGTTAGCTTCAAATCCATGCGAAACACATGGTTTAGCTTCAAATCAATGCGAAGAAGAAGGCTGATCTTCGAATCTATGCGAATCAAATGTTTTAGCTTCAAATACTTATGATATACATGATTTAGATTCAACTGCATGCGAAATTAACGAGTTAGCTTCAAATCCATGCGAAACACATGATTTTGCTTTAAATCAATGCGAAGTAGAAGGCTTATCTTCGAATCCATACGAAACAAATGGTTTAGCTTCAAATACTTGTGATAAACATCATTTAGCTTCAACTGCATGCGAAATAATCGAGTTAGCTTCAAATCCAAACGAAACACATGATTTAGATTCAAATCAATGCGAAGAAGAAGGCTCAGCTTTAAATCCATGCGAAACAAATGGTTTAGCTTCAAATACTTGTGGTATACATGATTTAGATTCAACTGCATGCGTAACAAACGAGTAAGCTTCAAAACCATGCGATGCACACGTTTTAGCTTCAAATAAATGCGAAGTAGAAGGCTTATCTTCGAATCGATGCGAAACAAATGGTTTAGCATCAAATACTTGTGATATACATGATTTAACTTCAACTGCATGCGAACAAACGAGTTGGCTTCAAATCCTTCCGAACCACATGATTTAGCTTCAAATTCATGCGAATCAATTGGTTTAGCACCAAATACTTGTGATATACATGATATAGCTACAAATGCATGCGAAACAATTGAGGTAGCTTAAAATCCATGCCAAACACATGAGTTTGCTTCAAATCAATGCGAAACACATGATTTAGATTCAAATCAAAGCGAAGTAGATGGCTTAGTTTGAAATCCATGCGAATAAAGTTCTTTAGCTTCAAATACTTATGATATACATAATTTAGCTTCAACTGCATGCGAAACAAACGACTTAGCTTCAAGTCCATGCGAAACACATGATTTAGAATCAAATCAATGCGAAGTAGAAGGCTTAGCTTCAAATCCAGCGAAACGAATGATTTAGCTTCAAATACTTGCGAATATCACTGATATAGCTTCAAATGCAGGCGAAACAAACGAGTTAGCTTTACATCCATGCAAAAGTCATGATTTACCTTCAAATCAATGCGAAGTAGAAGGCTTGGTATGAAATCCATGCGAATCAAGTTCTTTAGCTTCAAATACTTACGATATACATGATTTAGATTCAACTGCTTAGGAAGCAAACGAGTTAACGTCGCATCCATTCAAAACACATGATTTAGCATCAAATCCATGCGAAACTCATGATTTAGCTTCAAATCAATGCGAAGTAGAATACTTATCTTCAACTCCATACTTGTGATATACATGATTTAGCTTCAAATGGATGTGAAACAAACGTGTTAGCTTCAAATGAAAGCGAATCACATAATTCAGCATCAAATCAATGCGAAGTAGAATGCTTAGTATCAAATCCATGCGAAACGAATAGTTTAGCATCAAATACTTGTTTTATACATTACTTAGTTTCAACTGCATGCGAAACAAACGAGTTAGCTTCAAATCCAAACGAAACACATGATTTAGCTTCAAATCAATGCGAAGTAGAAGGCTTATCTTCGAATCCATGCGAAACAAATGGTTTAGCTTCAAATACTTGTGATATACATGATTTAGCTTCAAATGCATGCGAAACAAACGAGCTAGCCTCAAATCCATGCGAAACACGTGATTTAGCATCAAGTCAACGCGAAGTTGAAGGATTAGCGTCAAATCCATGTGAAACGAACGATTTAGCTTCACATGCTTCTGAATAGAAGTGATATAGCTTGAAATGCAGGCGAAACAAACGAGTTAGCTTCAAATCCATGCGATACACATGATTTAGCTTCAAATCAATGCGAAGTAGGAGGCTTATCTTCAAATCCATGCGAAACAAATGGTTTAGCTTCAAATACTTGTGATATACATAATTTAGCTTCAACTGCATACGAAACAAACGAGTTAGCGTCAAAATCATGCGAAACACATGAGTTAGCATCAAATCAATGCGAAGTAGAAGGGTTATCTTCGAATCCATGCGAAACAAATGGTTTAGCTTCAAATACTTGTGATATACATGAATAAGCTTCAACAGCATGCAAAATTATCGAGTTAGCTTCAAATCTATTCGAAACATATGATTTAGCTTGACATCAATGCGATTTAGAAGGCTTATTTTCGAATCCATGCGAAACAAATGGTTTAGCTTCAAATACCTGTGATATACATGATTTATCTTCAACTGCATGCGAAAAAAACGAGATAGCTTTAAATCCATCCGAAACAGATGATTTAGATTAAAATCAATGCGAAGTAGAAGGCTTATTTTGAAATCCATGCGAATCAAATGGTTTAGCTTCAAATAATTGTGATATACATGATTTAGCTTCAATTGCATGCGAAACAAACGAGTTACCTTGAAATCCAAGCGAAACACATGATTTAGCTTCAAATCAATGCGAAGTAGAAGGCTTATCTTCAAATCCATGCGAATCAAATGGTTTAGCTTGAAATACCTGTGATATACATGATTTATCTTCAACTGCATGCGAAACAAACGAGATAGCTTTAAATCCATGCGAAACAGATGATTTAGATTAAAATCAATGCGAAGTAGAAGGCTTATTTTGAAATCCATGCGAATCAAATGGTTTAGCTTCAAATACTTGTGATATACATGATTTAGCTTCAACTGCATGCGATACAAACGAGTTAGCTTCAAATCCAATGCGAAACACATGATTTAGCTTTAAATCAATACGAGGTAGATGGCTGAACTTCGAATCCATGCGAAACAAATGGTTTAGCTTCAAATACTTGTTGGATACATTATTTAGCTTCAATTGCATGCGAAACAAACGAGTTAGCTTGAAATCCAAGCGAAACACATGATTTCGCTTCAAATCAATGCGAAGTAGGAGGCTTATTTTGAAATCCATGCGAATCAAATGGTTGAGCTTCAAATACTTGGGATATTCATGATTCAGCTTCAACTGCATGCGTAACAAACGAGTTAGCTTCAAATCTATGCGAAGCACATGATTTAGCTTCAAATTCATTCCAAACACATTGTTTAGCCTGATATTCGTGCGAAACAAATGGTTCAGCTTCAAATACTTGTGACATACATGATTTAGCTTCAACTGCATTACGAAACAAACTAGTTAGTTTCAAATCCAAGCGAAACACATGATTTAGCTTCAAATCAATGCGAAGTAGAAGGCGTAGTATCAAATCCATGCGAAACAAATGGTTTAGCTTCAAATACTTGTGATATACATAATTTAGCTTCAACTGCATGCGAAACAAACGAGTTAGCGTCAAAACCATGCGAAACACATGAGTTAGCATCAAATCAATGCGAAGTAGAAGGGTTATCTTCGATTCCATGCGAAACAAATGGTTTAGCTTCAAAGACCTGTGATATACATGATTTATCTTCAACTGCATGCGAAACAGACGAGATCGCTTTAAATCCATGCGAAAAACATGAGTTAGCATCAAATCAATGCGAAGTAGAAGGGTTATCTTCGAATCCATGCGAAACAAATTGTTTAGCTTCAAAGACCTGTGATATACATGATTTATCTTCAACTGTATGCGAAACAGACGAGATCGCTTTAAATCCATGCGAAACACATGATTTAGCTTCAAATCAATGGGAAGTAGGAGGATTATCTTCGAATCCATGCGAAACGAATGGTTCAGCTTTAAATACTTGTGATATACATGATTTAGCTTCAAATGCAGGCGAAACAAACGAGTTAGCTTCAAATCGATGCGAAACACATGATATAGCTTAAAATCAATGCGATGTAGAAGGCTGATCGTCGAATCCATGCGAAACAATTGGTTTAGCTTCTACTACTTTTGATATACATGATTTAGCTTCAACTGCATGCCAAACAAACGAGTCAGCTTCAAATCCAAGCGAAACACATGATTTAGAATCAAATCAATGCGATGTAGAAGGCCGATCTTCGAATCCACACGAAATAGATGGTTTAGCTTCAAATACTTGTGATGTACATGATTTAGCTTCAACTGCATGCGAAACAAACGAGTTAGCTTCAAATCCATCCGAAACAAATGGTTTAGCTTCAATTATATGTGATATACATGATTTAGCTTCAAATGCATGCGAAACAAACGAGTTAGCTTCAAATCCATGCGAAACACATGATTTAGCTTCAAATGAATGCGAAGTAGAAAGCTGATCTTCGAATCCATGCGAAACGAATGGTTCAGCTTTAAATACTTGTCATATACATGATTTAGCTTCAAATGCAGGCGAAACAAACGAGTTAGCTTCAAATCGATGCGAAACACATGATATAGCTTAAAATCAATGCGAAGCTGATGGCTGATCGTCGAATCCATGCGAAACAAATGGTTTAGCTTCTACTACTTGTGATATACATGATTTAGCTTCAACTGCATGCGAAACAATCGAGTCAGCTTCAAATCCAAGCGAAACACATGATTTAGAATCAAATCAATAAGATGTAGAAGGCTTAGTTTCAAATCCAGCGAAACGAATGATTTACCTTCAAATACTTGCGAATATCACTGATGTAGCTTCAAATGCTGGCGAAACAAACGAGTTAACTTTAAATCCATGCAAAAGACATGATTTACCTTCAAATCAATGCGAAGTAGAAGGCTTAGTTTGAAATCCATGCGAATCAAGTTCTTTAGCTTCAAATACTTATGATATACATGATTTTGCTTCAACTGCTTGGGAAGCAAACGAGTTAACTTCAAATCCATTCAAAACACATGATTTAGCTTCAAATCCATGCGAAACTCATGATTTAGCTTCAAATCAATGCGATGTAGAAGGCTGATCTTCGAATCCATGCGAATCAAATGGTTTAGCTTCAAATACTTGTGATATGCGTGATTTTGCTTCAACTGCATGCAAAACCAACGAGTTATCTTCAAATCTAAGCGAAACACATGATTCAGATTCAAATCAATGCAAAGTAGAAGGCTTATCTTCGAATCCATGCGAAACAAATGGTTTAGCTTCAATTATATGTGATATACATGATTTAGCTTCAAATGCAGGTGAAACAAACGAGTTAGCTTCAAATCCATTCAAAACACATGATTTAGCTTCAAATTCATTCGAAAAACATGGTTTAGCGTACTATTCATGGGAATCAATTGGTTCAGATTCAAATACTTGTGATATACATGATATAGCTTCAAATGCAGGCGAAACAAACGAGTCAGCTTCAAATCCATGAGAAACACATTATTTAGCTTCAAATGAATGCGAAGTAGAAGGCTGATCTTCGAATCCATGCGAAACAAATGGTTTAGCTTCAATTATATGTGATATACATGATTTAGCTTCAAATGCAGGCGAAACAAACGAGTTAGCTTGAATTCGATGCGAAACACATGATATAGCTTAAAATCAATGCGAAGCTGATGGCTGATCGTCGAATCCATTCGAAACAAATGGTTTAGCTTCTACTACTTGTGATATACATGATTTAGCTTCAACTGCATGCGAAACAAACGAGTCAGCTTCAAATCCAAGCGAAACACATGATTTAGAATCAAATCAATGCGATGTAGAAGGCTTAGTTTCAAATCCAGCAAAACGAATGATTTACCTGCAAATACTTGCGAATATCACTGATATAGCTTCAAATGCTGGCGAAACAAACGAGTTAGCTTTAAATCCATGCAAAAGACATGATTTACCTTCAAATCAATGCGAAGTAGAAGGCTTAGTTTGTAATCCATGCGAATCAAGTTCTTTAGCTTCAAATACTTATGATATACATGATTTAGCTTCAACTGCTTGGGAAGCAAACGAGTTAACTTCAAATCCATTCAAAACACATGATTCAGCTGCAAATCCATGCGAAACTCATGATTTAGCTTCAAATCAATGCGATGTAGAAGGCTGATCTTCGAATCCATGCGAATCAAATGGTTTAGATTCAAATACTTGTGACATACTTGATTTAGCTTCAACAGCAAGCGAAACAAACGAGTTAGCTTCAAATCCATGCGAAACACATGATTTAGCTTCAAATCAATGCGAAGTAGAAGGCAGATCTTCGAATCCACACGAAATAGATGATTTAGCTTCAAATACTTGTGATGTACATGATTTAGCTTCAACTGCATGCGAAACAAACGAGTTAGTTTCAAATCCATCCGAAACAAATGGTTTAGCTTCAATTAAATGTGATATACATGATTTAGCTTCAAATGCAGGCGAAACAAACGTGTTGCCTTCAAATCCAACGGAAACATATGATTTACCTTCATATCAATGCGAAGTAGAAGGCTGATCTCCGAATCCACACGAAACAGATTGTTTGGTTTCAAATACTTGTGTTATACATGACTTAGTTTCAACAGCATGCGAAACAAACGTGTTAGCTTCAAATACATGCGAGATACATGATTTATCTTCAATTCAATGCGAAGTAGAAGGCTTATCTTCGAATCCATGCGATACAAATGGTTTAGTTCAAATACTTGTGATATACATGATTTAGCTTCAAATGCATGCGAAACCAAACAGTTAGCTTCAAATACAAGCAAAACACATGATTTCGCGTCAAATGAATGCGAAGCAGAAGGCTTAGCTTCAAATCCATGCGAAACAAATGGTTCAGCTTCAAATACTTGTGACATACTTGATTTAGCTTCAACAGCAAGCGAAACAAACGAGTTAGCTTCAAATCCATGCGAAACACATGATATAGCTTAAAATCAATGCGAAGCTGATGGCTGATCGTCGAATCCATGCGAAACAAATGGTTTAGCTTCTACTACTTTTGATATACATGATTTAGCTTCAACTGCATGCGAAACAAACGAGTCAGCTTCAAATCCAAGCGAAACACATGATTTAGAATCAAATCAATGCGATCTAGAAGGCTTAGTTTCAAATCCAGCGAAACGAATGATTTACCTTCAAATACTTGCGAATATCACTGATATAGCTTCAAATGCTGGCGAAACAATCGAGTTAGCTTTAAATCCATGCAAAAGACATGATTTACCTTCAAATCAATGCGAAGTAGAAGGCTTAGTTTGAAATCCATGCGAATCAAGTTCTTTAGCTTCAAATACTTATGATATACATGATTTAGCTTCAACTGCTTGGGAAGCAAACGAGTTAACTTCAAATCCATTCAAAACACATGATTTAGCTGCAGATCCATGCGAAACTCATGATTTAGCTTCAAATCAATGCGATGTAGAAGGCTGATCTTCGAATCCATGCGAATCAAATGGTTTAGCTTCAAATACTTGTGATATGCGTGATTTTGCTTCAACTGCATGCAGAACCAACGAGTTATCTTCAAATCTAAGCGAAACACATGATTCAGATTCAAATCAATGCGAAGTAGAAGGCTTAGCTTCAAATCCATGCGAAGTAGAAGGCTTAGCTTCAAATCCATGCGAAACAAATGGTTTAGATTCAAATACTTGTGACATACTTGATTTAGCTTCAACAGCAAGCGAAACAAACGAGTTAGCTTCAAATCCATGCGAAACACATGATTTAGCTTCAAATCAATGCGAAGTAGAAGGCCGATCTTCGAATCCACACGAAATAGATGGTTTCGCTTCAAATACTTGTGATGTACATGATTTAGCTTCAACTGCTTGGGAAGCAAACGAGTTAACTTCAAACCCATTCAAAACACATGATTTAGCTGCAAATCGATGCGAAGTAGAAGCCTTATCTTCGAATCCATGCGAATCAAATGGTTTAGGTTCAAATACTTGTGATATACATGATTTAGCTTCAACAGCATGCGAAAGAAACTAGAGAGCTTCAAATCCAAAGGTCTCACATGATTCAGCTTCAAATCAATGCGACGTAGAAGGCTTATCTTCAAATCCATGCGAAACAAATGGTTTAGTTTCAAATACCTGCGATATACATGATTTAGCCTCAACTGCATACGAAAAAAACGAGTAGCTTCAAATCCAAGCGAAACACATGATTTAGCCTCAAATCAATGCGAAATAGAAAGCTTAGCTTGAAATCCGTGCGAATCAAAAGTTTTAGCTTCAAATACTTGTGATATACATGATTTGCATTCAACTGCATGCGAGACAAACGAGTTGGGTTCAAATCCACGCGAAGCACAGGATTTAGACTCAAATCAATGCGAAGTAGAAGGCTTAGCTTAAAAAACAAGCGAAACGCATGATTTGGCTTCAACTCAATGCAAAGAACAAGCCTTAGCTTCAAACCCATGCGAAACAAATGGTTTAGCTTCAAATATATGTGATATACATGATTTAGCTTCAACTGCTTGGGAAGCAAACGAGTTAACTTCAAATCCGTTCAAAAAACATGATTTAGCTTCAAATTCATTCGAAACACTTGGTTTAGCTTAATATTCTTGCCAAACAAAAGGATCAGCTTCAAATACTTATGATATACATGATTTAGCTTCAACTGCATGCGAAAAAACGAGTTAGCTTCAAATGCAAGAGAAACACATGATTTAGCCTCAAATCAATGCGAAGTAGAAGCCTTAGCTTCAAATCCGTGCGAATCAAAAGTTGTAGCTTCAAATACTTGTGATATTCATGATTTAGCTTCAAATCAATGCGAAGTAGAATGCTTAGCTTCAAATCCGTGCGAATCAAACGTTGTAGCTTCAAATACTTGTGATATTTATGATTTAGCTTCAACTGCATGCGAAACAGATGGTTCAGCTTCAAATACTTGTGATGAACATGATTTAGCTTCGACTGCATGCGAATCAATTGGTTTAGCACCAAATACTTGTGATATACATGATTTTGCTTCAAATGCAGGCGAAACGAAAAACTAAGCTTCAAATACAAGCGAAACACATGATTCTGCCTCAAATAAATGCGAAATAGAAGGCTTAGCTTCAAATCCATGCAAAACAAAAAGTTAAGATTCTAATACTTGTGACATACATGATTTTGTTTCAACTGCATGCGAAACTAACGAGTTAGTTTCAAATACAAGCGAAACACACGATTCCGCTTCAAATCAGTGCGAAGCAGAAGTCTGATCTTCGAATCCATGCGAAACAAATGGTTTAGCTTCAAATACTTGTGTTATACATGATTTAGTTTCAACTGCATGCGAAACAAACGAGTTAGCTTTAGATCCAAGACAAACACATGATTTAGCTTCAAATCAATGCGAAGTAGAAGACTTAGCTACAAATACATGAGAAACATATGGTTAGCTTCAAATCAATTGGAAGTAGAAGGCTTAGCTTCAAATCCAAGCGAAACACATGATTTGTATTCAACTCAATGCGAAGTAGGAGGCTTAGCTTCAAATCCATGCGAAACGAATAATTTGGCTTCAAATACTTGTGATATAAATGATATAGATCCAACTGCATGCGAGACAAACGAGTTGGGTTCAAATCCATGCGAAACACAGGATTTATATTCAATTGAATGCGAAGTAGAAGACTTAGCTTCAAATACATGAGAAACATATGGTTAGCTTCAAATCAATTGGAAGTAGAAGGCTTAGCTTCAAATCCAAGCGAAACACATGATTTGGATTCAGCTGAATGCGAAGTAGAAGGCTTAGTTTCAAATCCATGCGAAACACATGGTTTAGCTTAATATTCATGCGAAATAAATGGTTTAGCTTCAAAACTTTTGATATACATGATTTAGATTCAACTGCATGCGAATCAAACGCGTTAGCTTCAAATCCAAGCGAACCACATGATTTAGTTTCAAATCAATGCGAAGTAGAAGGATTATCATCAAATCCATGCGAATCAAACGGGTTAGCTTCAAACACTTGTGATATACATAATTTAGCTTCAACTGCATGCAAATCAAATGAGTAAGCTTCAAATCCATGCGAAACACATGATTTAGCTTCAAATCAATGCGAAGCAGAAGTCTGATCTTCGAATCCATGCGAAACAAATGGTTTAGCTTCTAATAGTTGTGACATACATGATTTAGTTTCAAATGCATGCGAAACTAACGAGTTAGTTTCAAATACAAGCGAAACACACGATTCAGCTTCAAACACTTGTGGTATACATGATTTAGATTCAACTGCATGCGAAACAAACCAGTTAGATTAAAATCCATACGAAACACATGATTTCGATTCAAATTCATTCGAAACACATGGTTCAGCTTAATATTCATGCGAAACAAATGGTTTTGCTTCAAATAATTGTGATATACATGATTTAGTTTCAACTGCATGCGAAACAAACAAGTTAGTTTTAAATCCAAGCGAAACGCATGATTTAGCTTCAAATCCATCCGAAGTAGAAGGCTTAGCTTCAAACCCATGCGAAACGAATGATTGACCTTCAAATACTTGCGAATATAAGTGATATAGCTCCAAATGCAGGCGAAAAAACGAGTTAGCTTCAAATCCATGCGAAATGCATGTTTCAGCTTCAACTCAATGCGAAGCAGAAGGCTTAGTTTCAAATCCATGCGAATCAAATGGAATAGCTTCAAATAATCGTGATACACACGATTTAGCGTCAACTGCGTGCGAAACAAACGAGTTAACTTCAAATCCATGCGAAACACATGATATAGTTTCAAATTCATGAGAAACACATGGTTCTGCTTAATATTCATGCGAAACAGATGGTTTAGATTCAGATACTTGTGATAAACATGATTTAGCTTCAACTGCATGCGAATCAAACGAGTTAGCCTCGAATCCATGCGAAACACATGATTTAGCTTCAAATCAATGCGAAGTAGAAGGCTTAGCTTCAAATCCATACCGAACGAATTATTTAGCTTCAAATGCTTGCGAATATAAGTGATATAGATTCAACTGCATGCTAAACAAACGAGTTAGCTTCAAATCCATGCGGAACACATGATTTAGCTTCTAATCAATGCGAAGTAGAAGGCTTAGATACAAATCCATGCGAAACAAATGGTTTAGCTTCAAATACTTGTGATATACATGATTTAGTTTCAACTGCATGCGAAACAAACGAGTTAGATTTAGATCCAAGCGAAACACATGATTTAGAATCAAATCAAAGCGAAGTAGGAGGCTTAGCTTCAAATCCATGCGACAAAAATGAATTAGCTTCAAATCCATGCAAATCAAACGGTTTAGCTTGAAACACTTCTGATATACATGATTTAGCTTCAAATCCATGCGAATCAAATGGTTTAGGTTCAAATACTTGTGATATACATGATTTAGCTTCAACAGCATGCGAAAGAAACTAGAGAGCTTCAAATCCAAAGGTCTCACATGATTCAGCTTCAAATCAATGCGACGTAGAAGGCTTATCTTCAAATCCATGCGAAACAAATGGTTTAGTTTCAAATACCTGCGATATACATGATTTAGCGTCAACTGCATGCGAAAAAAACGAGTAGCTTCAAATCCAAGCGAAACACATGATTTAGCCTCAAATCAATGCGAAATAGAAAGCTTAGCTTGAAATCCGTGCGAATCAAAAGTTTTAGCTTCAAATACTTGTGATATACATGATTTACATTCAACTGCATGCGAGACAAACGAGTTGGGTTCATATCCATGCGAAACACAGGATTTAGACTCAAATCAATGCGAAGTAGAAGCCTTAGCTTCAAACCCATGCGAAACAAATGGTTTAGCTTCAAATATTGGTGATATACATGATTCAGATACAACTGCATGCGAAACAAACGAGTTAGCTTTAAATCCAAGCGAAACACATGATTCAGCTTCAAATCAATGCGAAGTAGACGGCGTGGTTTCAAATCCAAGGGTAACAAATGGTTTAGCTTCAAATAATTGTGATATACGTGATTTAGCTTCAACTGCATGCGATACAAACGAGTTAGCTTCAAATCCATGCGAAACACATGATTTAGCTTTAAATCAATACGAGGTAGATGGCTGATCTGCGAAGCCATGCGAAACAAATGGTTTAGAATCAAATACTTGTTTGATACATTATCTAGCTTCAATTACATGCGAAACAAACGAGTTAGCTTGAAATGCAAGCGAAACACATGATTTAGCTTCAGATCAATGGGAAGAAGAAGGCTTATTTTGATATCCATGCGAATCAAATCGTTTAGCTTCAAATAATTGTGATATACATGATTTAGCTTCAACTGCATTGCGAAACAAACTAGTTAGTTTCAAATCCAAGCGAAACACATGATTTAGATTCAAATCAATGCGAAGTAGAAGGCTTATATTCAAATCCATGCGAAACAAGTGATTCAGCATCAAATACCTGTGATATACATGATTTAGCTTCAACTGCATGCGAAACAAACGAGTTAGCTTCAAATCCAAGCCGAACACATGATTTAGCTGCAAATACAAGCGAAGTAGAAGGCTTAGCTTCAAATGCATGCGAAACGAATGGTCTAGCTTCAAATACTTGTGAAATACATGATTTAGCTTCAAATGCAGGCGAAACCAACGAGTTAGCTTCAAATCCATGCGAAACACATGATTTAGCTTCAAATTCGTACGAAACACATGGTTTAGTTTAATATACTTGCGAAGCAAATGGTTCAGCTTCAAATACTTGTGATATACGTGATTTAGCTTCAACTGCATGCGAAACAAACGAGTTAGATTCAAATCCATGCGAAACACATGATTTAGCTTGAAATCAATGCGATGTAGAAGGCTTATCTTCGAATCCATGCGAAACAAATGATTTACCTTCAAATACTTGCGATATAAACGATTTAGTTTTAAACCAAGGCGAAGTAGAAGGCTTAGCTTCAAATCCATGCGAATCAAGTGGTTTAGCTTCAAATACTTGTGGTATAAATGATGTAGCTTCAAATGCAGGCGAAATAAACGAGTTAGCTTGAAATCCAAGCGAAACACATGATTTAGCTTCAAATTCGTGCGAAGTATATTGCTTAGCTTCAAATCCACGCGAAGCAAATGATTTACCTTCAAATACTTGCGGTTTAAATGAAATAGCTTCAAATGCAGGGGACACAAACGCGTTAGCTTCAAATCCATGCGAATCACATGATTTTGCTTCAAATTAATGCGAAGTAGAAGGATTATCTTCAAAGCCATGCGAAACAAATGGTTTAGCTTCAGATACTTGCGAATATAAGTGATATAGCTTCAAATGCTGCCGAAACAAACGAGTTAGCTTCAAATCCATGCGACACACGATTTAGCTTCAAATCAATACGAAGTTGAAGGCATAGCTTCAAATACATGTAAAACACATGATTTAGCTTCAAATCAATGCGAAGTTGTAGGATTATCTTCTAAGCCATGCGAAACAAATGGTTTAGCTTCAAATACTTGTGATGTGCATGATTTAGCTTCAAATGCAAGCGAAACGAACCAGTTAGCTACAAATCCATGCGAAACACATGATTTAGATTCTTATCAATGCGAAGTAGAAGGCTGATCTTCGAATCATTGCGAAACAAATGGTTCAGCTTCGAATACTTGTGATATACATGATTTAGCTTCAACTGCATGTGAAACGAACGTGTCAGCTTCACATTCAATAGAAACACATGATTCAGTTTCAAATAAAAGCGAAGTAGATGGCATAGCATCAAATCCATGCGAATCAAATGGTTTAGCTTCAAATACTTGTGATATACATGATTTAGCTTCAACTGCATTCGATACAAACAAGTTAGCTTGAAATCCATTCAAAACACATGATTTAGCTTCAAATTCATTCGAAAGACATGATTTAGCGTACTATTCATGGGAATCAAATGGTTCAGATTCAAATACTTGTGATATACATGATATAGCTTCAACAGCAAGCGAAACAAAGGAGTTAGCTTCAAATCCATGCGAAACACATGACTTAGCATCAAATCAATGCGAAGTAGAAGGCTGATCTCCGGATCAACACGAAACAGATTGTTTAGCTTCAAATACTTGTGATATACATTATTTAGCTTCAACAGCATGCGAAACAAACGTGTTAGCTTCAAATCCATTCGAAATACGTGATTTAGCTTCAATTCAATACGAAGTAGAAGGCTTATCATCGAATCCATGCGAAACAAATGGTTCAGCATCAAATACTTGTGATATACGTGATTTAGCTTCAACTGCAGGCGAAAAAACGAGTTAGCTTCAAATGCAAGCGAAACACATGATTTAGCCTCAAAGAAATGCGATGTAGATGACTTAGTTTCAAATCCGTGCGAATCAAAAGTTGTAGCTTCAAATACTTGTGATATTCATGATTTAGCTTCAACTGCATCCGAAACAGATGGTTCAGCTTCAAATACTTGTGATGAACATGATTTAGCTTCAACTGCGTGCGAAACAAACGAGTTATCTTCAAATCCAAACGAAACACATGATTTAGTTTCAAATCAATACGAAGTAAAAGGCTTATCATCGAATCCATGCGAAACAAATGGTTCAGCTTCAAATACTTGTGATATACGTGATTTAGCTTCAACACCATGGGAAACAAACTTGTTAGCTTGAAATCCTTTCGAAACACATGACTTAGCTTCAAATCCATTCGAAACACTTGGTTTAGCTTAATATTCATGCCAAACAAAAGGTTCAGCTTCAAATACTTGTGATATACATGATTTAGATTCAACTGCATTGCGAAACAAACTAGTTAGTTTCAAATCCATGCGAAACACATGATTTAGCTTCAAATCAATGCGAAGTAGAAGGCTTATCTTCAAATCCATGCGAATCAAATGGTTTAGCTTCAAATAATTGTGATATACATGATTTAGCTTCAACTGCATTGCGAAACAAACTAGTTAGTTTCAAATCCAAGCGAAACACATGATTTAGTTTCAAATCAATACGAAGTAAAAGGCTTATCATCGAATCCATGCGAAACAAATGGTTCAGCTTCAAATACTTGTGATATACGTGATTTAGCTTCAACACCATGGGAAACAAACTTGTTAGCTTGAAATCCTTTCGAAACACATGACTTAGCTTCAAATCCATTCGAAACACTTGGTTTAGCTTAATATTCATGCCAAACAAAAGGTTCAGCTTCAAATACTTGTGATATACATGATTTAGATTCAACTGCATTGCGAAACAAACTAGTTAGTTTCAAATCCATGCGAAACACATGATTTAGCTTCAAATCAATGCGAAGTAGAAGGCTTATCTTCAAATCCATGCGAATCAAATGGTTTAGCTTCAAATAATTGTGATATACATGATTTAGCTTCAACTGCATGCAAAACAAACGACTAAGCTTCAAATCCATGCGAAACACATGATTTAGCTTCAAATCAATGCGAAGCAGAAGTCTGATCTTCGAGTCCATGCGAAACAAACGGTTCAGATTAAAATACTTGTGATATACATGATTTTGCTTCAACAGCATGCGAAACAAACGAGTTAGCTTCAAATCCAGTGAAAAATATGATTTAACGTCAAATCGACGTGAAGTAGAAGGCTTAGCTTCAAATCCAAGCGAAACAAATTATTTAGCATCAAATCAATGCGAAGTAGAAGGCGTTGTTTCAAATCCATGCGAAACAAATGGTTTAGCTCCAAATACTTGTGATATACATGATTTAGTTTCAACTGCATGCGAAACAAACGAGTTAGCTTCAAATCCATGCTAAACACATGATTTAGCTGCAAATCAATGCGAAGCAGAAGGCTGACCTTCGAATCCATGCGAAACAAATGGTTTAGCTTCAAATACTTGTGATATACATGATTTAGCTTCAACTGCATGCGAAACAACGAGTTAGCTTCAAATCCATGCTAAACACATGATTTTGCTTCAAATCAGTGCGAAGAAGTAGAGTAATCTTCGAATCCATGCAAAACAAATGATTTATCTTCAAACATTTGTGATATACATGATTTAGCTTCAACTGCATGCGAAACAAACGAGATAGCTTCAAATCCATGCGGAACATATGATCTAAGATCAAATCAATGCGAAGCAGAAGGCTGATCTTCGAATCCATGCGAAACAAATGGTTTAGCTTCAAATACTTGTGATATACATGATTTAGCTTCAACTGCATGCGAACCAAACGAGTAAGCTTCAAATCCATGCGAAACACATGATTTACCTTCTAATCAATGCGAAGTAGAAGTCTAATCTTCGAATCCATGCGAATCAAGTGGTTCAGCTTCAAATACTTGTGATATGCGTGATTTTGCTTCAACTGTATGCATAACGAACGAGTTTGCTTCAAATCCAAGCGAAACACATGATTTAGAATCAAATCACTGCGAAGTAGAAGGCTTAGCTTCAAATCCAGCGAAACGAATGATTTACCTTCAAATACTTGCGAATATCACTGATATAGCTTCAAATGCAGGCGAAACAATCGAGTTAGCTTCAAATCCTAGCGATAGACATGATTTAGCTTCAAATCAATGCGAAGTAGAAGGCTTAGTTTGAAATCCATGCGTATCAAGTTCTTTAGCTTCAAATACTTATGATATACATGATTGAGCTTCAACTGCATGCGTTGCAATCGAGTTAGCATCAAATACAAGCGAAACACATGATTTAGCTTCAAATCAATGCGAAGTAGATGGCTTATCTTCAAATCCAGGCGAAGAAAATGATTTTCCTTCAAATGCTTGCGGTTTAAATGAAATAGCTTCAAATGCAGGCGAAACAAACGAGTTAGCTTTAAATCCATGCGAAACACATGATTTAGCTTCAAATCAATGCGAGACACATGATTTAGATTCAAATCAAAGCGAAGTAGACGGCTTATTTGAAATCCTATCGGAACACTTGATTTAGCTTCGAATCAATGCGAAGTAGAAGGCTTGGCTTCAAATCCATGCGAAACAAATGGTTTAGATTCAAATATTTGTTTTATACATGATTTAGCTTCAACTGCATGCGAAACCAAGGAGTTAGCTTCAAATCCAAGCGAAAGATATGATTTAGCTGCAAATCAATGCGAAGTAGAAGGCTTCGCATCAAATCCAAGCGAAATAAATGAGTTACCTTAAAATACTTGCGATATAAATGAAATAGATTGAAATGCATGCGAAACAAACGAGTTTGCTTCAAATCCAAGCGAAAAACATGATTTAGTATCAAGTCAACCCGAAGTAGAAGGCTTAGCTTCTAATCCATGCGAAACAAATGGTTTAGCTTCAAATACTTGTGATATACATGATTTATATTCAACAGCAAGCGAAACAAACGAGTTAGCTTCAAATCCAAGCGAAACACATCATTTATATTCACATCAATGCGAAGTAGAAGGAATAGCTTCAAATCCATGCGAATCAACCGGTTTAGCTTCAAGCACTTGTGATATTCATGATTTCGCTTCAACTGCATGCGAAACAAACGAGCTAGCTTCAAATCCATGCGAAGTAGAAGGCTGATATTCGAATCCATGCGAAACAAATGGTTTTGCTTCAAATACTTGTGATATACATAATTTAGCTTCAACTGCATGCGAAGCAAGCGAGTTAGCTTCAAATACAAGCGGAATACATGATTTAGCTCAAATAAATGCGATGTAGAAGGCTTAGCTTCAAATCCATGCGAAACAAATTGTTTAGCTTCAAATGCTTGTAATATACATGATTTAGCTTCAACAGCATGCGAAACAAACGTGTTAACTTCAAATCCATACGAAACACATGATTTAGCTTCAATTGAATGCGAGGTTGAAGGCTTATCTTCGAATCCATGCGAAACAAATGGTTTAGCTTCAAATCAGTGCGAAGTAGAAGGCTTAGCTTCAAATCCATGCGAATCAAATGTTTTAGCTTCAAATACTTGTGATATACATGATTTACATTCAACAGCAAGCGAAACAAACGAGTTAGCATCAAATCCATGCGAAACACTTGATTTATCATCAAATCAAGGCGAAGTAGAAGGCTTATCTTCGAATCTATGCGAAACAAGTGGTTTAGCTTCAAATACTTGTGATATACATGATTTAGCTTCAACTGCATGCGAAACCAACGAGTTAGCTGCAAATCCATGCAAAGCACATGATTTAGCCTCAAATCAATGCGAAGTAGAAGGCTTAGCCTCAAATCCATGCGGAACGAATGATTGACAATCAAATGCTTGCGAATATAAGTGATATAGCTTCAAATGCTGGCGAAACAAACGAGTTAGCTTCAAATCCATGCAAAACACATGATTTAGATTCAAATCAATGCGAAGTAGAAGGCTTAGCTTCAAATCCAAGCGAAACACATGATATAGCATATAAATACATGAGAAGCAAATGATTTATCTCCAGATAATTGCGGTATAAGTGATACAGATTCAAATGCAGGCAAAACAACCGAGTTAGTTTCAAATCCATGCGAAAAACATGATTTAGCTTCAAATCAATGCGATGTAGAAGGTTTATCTTCAAATCCATGCGTAACAAATGGTTTAGCTTCAAATACTTGTGATATACATGATTTAGCTTCAACTGCATGCCAAACAAACGTGCTAGCTTCAAATCCATGCGATACACATGATTTAGCTTCAAATCAATGCGGAGTAGAAGGCTTGTCTTCGAATCCATGCAAAACAAATGGTTTAGGTTCAAATACTTGTGATATACTTGATTTAGATTCAAATGCAGGCGAAACAACCGAGTTAGATTCAAATCCGTGCGAAACTCGTGATTTAGCTTAATATTCATGCGAAGCAAATGGTTTATCTTCAAATACTTGTGATATACATAATTTAGCTTCCACTGCATGCGGAGCAAGCGAGGTAGCTTCAAATGCAAGCGAAGCACATGATTTAGCTCAAATCAATGCGATGTAGAAGGTTGAGCTTCAAATCCATGCGAAACAAATGATTTAGCTTCAAACAATTGCGATATAAGTGATATAGCTTCAAATGCAGACGAAACAAATGTGTTGGCTTCAAATCCAAGCGAAACACATGATTTAACTTCAAATCAATGCGATATAGAAGGTTTAGCTTCAAATCCAAGCCATACACATGATTTCGCTTCAAATCAATGCGAAGTAGAAGGCTTATCTTCGAATCCATGCGAAACAAATGGTTTAGCTTCAAATACCTGTGATATACATGATTTAGCATCAAATTCAGGCGAAATAAACGAGTTAGCTTCAAATTCATGCGAAACACATGATATAGTTTCAAATTCATGAGAAACACATGGTTCAGCTTAATATTCATGCGAAACAGTTGGTTTAGATTCAGATACTTGTGATAAACATGATTTAGCTTCAACTGCATGCGAATCAAACGAGTTAGCTGCAAATCCATGCAAAGCACATGATTTAGCCTCAAATCAATGCGAAGTAGAAGGCTTAGGTTCAAATCCATGCGAAACGAATAATTGACATTCAAATACTTGCGAATATGTGTGATATAGCTTCAAATGCTGGCGAAACAAACGAATTAGCTTCAAATCCATGCAAAACACATGATTTAGATTCAAATCAATGCGAAGTAGAAGGCTTAGCTTCAAATCCATGCGAAACGAATGGTTTAACTACCAATACTTGCGAATATATGTGATATAGCTTCATATGCAGGTGAAACAATAGAGTTAGCTTCTAATCTCTGTGAATGACATGATTGAGCTTCAAATCGAAACGAAGTAGAAGGCTTAGCTTCAAATCCATGGGAAACGTATGGTTTAGCTTCAAATACTTGCGAATATAAGTGATATAGCTTCAAATGCAGGAGAACCAAACGAGTTAGCTTCAAATCCATGCGAAACACATGATTTAGCTTCAAATACTTGCGATAGAAGTGATATAGCTTCAAATGAATGCGAAACAAACGAGTTAGCTTCTAATCTATGCGAAACACGTGATTCAGCTTCAAATCAATGCGAACTAGAAGGCAGATCGAAACCATGCGAAACAAATGGTTTAGTTTCAAATACTTGTGATATGCGTGATTTTGCTTCAACAGCAAGCGAATCAAACGAGTTAGCTTCGAATCCATGCGATACACATGATTTAGCTTCAAATCAATGCGAAGTAGAAGGCTTATCTTCGAATCCATACAAAACAAAGTGATATAGATTCAAATGCAGACGAAACAAATGAGTTGTCTTCAAATCCATGCGATTCACGTGATTTAGCTTCAAATCAATGCGCAGTAGGAGGCTTGTCTACGAATCCATGCAAAACAAATGGTATAGGTTCAAATACTTGTGATATACACGATTTAGCTTCAACTGCATGCGGAGCAAACGAGTTAGCTTCAAATCCAAGGGAAACAAATGATTTAACTTCAAATCAATGCGAAGTAGAAGGCTTAGCTTCAAATCCGTGCGAATCAAATGGTTTAGTTTCAAATGCTTGTGATATACATGATTTAGCTTCAACTACATACGAAAGAAACGAGTTATCTTCAAATACAAGCGAAACACATGATTCAGCTTCAAATCAATGCGAAGTAGACGGCGTGGTTTCAAATCCAAGCGTAACAAATGGTTCAGCTTCAAATACTTGTGATATACATGATTTAGCTTCAACTGCATGCGAAACAAACGAGTTAGCTTCAAATCCAATCGAAACACATAATTTAGCTTCAAATCCATGCGAAACACATAATGTAGCATCAAAACAATGAGAAGTAGAAGGCTTAGCTTCAAATCCATGCGAAACGAATGGTTTAGATTCAAATACTTGTGACATTCATAATTAAGCTTCAACTGAATGCGAAGCAAGCGAGTTAGCTTCAAATACAAGCGAAATACATGATTTAGCTCAAATCAATGCGATGTAGGAGGCTTATCTTCAAATCCATGCGAAACAAATGGTTTAGCTTCAAATACTTGTGATATACACAATTTAGCTTCAACTGCATGCGTTGCAATCGAGTTAGCATCAAATACAAGCGAAACACATGATTTAGCTTCAAATCAATGCGAAGTAGATGACTTATCTTCAAATCCAGGCGAAGCAAAGGTTTAGTTACAAATACTTGTGATATGCGTGATTTTGCTTCAACAGCAAGCGAATCAAACGAGTTAGCTTCGAATCCATGCGAAATGCATGATTTAACTTCAAATCAATGCGAAGTAGAAGGCTTAGCTTCAAATCCAGGCGAAACAAATGGTATAGCTTCAAATGCTTGTGATATACATGATTTAGCTTCAACTGCATGTGGAACAAACGAGTTAGCTTCAAATCCAAGCGAAACACATGATTTCGATTCAAATCAATGCGAAGTAGAAGGCTTAGCATCAAATCCATGGGAATCAAATGGTTTAGCATCAAATAATTGTGATGTACATGATTTACCTTCAACTGCATGTGAAACAATCGAGTTAGCTTCAAATGCATGCGAAACACATGATTTAGCTTGAAATCAATGCGAAGTAGAAGGCTTGTCTTCGAATCCATGCAAAACTAATGATTTAGGTTCAAATACTTGTGATATACATGATTTAGATTCAAATGCAGGCTAAACAACCGAGTTAGTTTCAAATCCGTGCGAAACTCGTGATTTAGCTTAATATTCATGCGAATCAAATGGTTTAGCTTCAAATAATTGTGATATACATAATTTAGCTTCTACTGCATGCGAAGCAAGCGAGTTAGCTTCAAATCCATGCGACACACGATTTAGCTTCAAATCAATACGAAGTTGAAGGCATAGCTTCAAATACATGTAAAACACATGATTTAGCTTCAAATCAATGCGAAGTTGTAGGATTATCTTCTAAGCCATGCGAAACAAATGGTTTAGCTTCAAATACTTGTGATGTGCATGATTTAGCTTCAAATGCAAGCGAAACGAACCAGTTAGCTACAAATCCATGCGAAACACATGATTTAGATTCTTATCAATGCGAAGTAGAAGGCTGATCTTCGAATCATTGCGAAACAAATGGTTCAGCTTCGAATACTTGTGATATACATGATTTAGCTTCAACTGCATGTGAAACGAACGTGTCAGCTTCACATTCAATAGAAACACATGATTCAGTTTCAAATAAAAGCGAAGTAGATGGCATAGCATCAAATCCATGCGAATCAAATGGTTTAGCTTCAAATACTTGTGATATACATGATTTAGCTTCAACTGCATTCGATACAAACAAGTTAGCTTGAAATCCATTCAAAACACATGATTTAGCTTCAAATTCATTCGAAAGACATGATTTAGCGTACTATTCATGGGAATCAAATGGTTCAGATTCAAATACTTGTGATATACATGATATAGCTTCAACAGCAAGCGAAACAAAGGAGTTAGCTTCAAATCCATGCGAAACACATGACTTAGCATCAAATCAATGCGAAGTAGAAGGCTGATCTCCGGATCAACACGAAACAGATTGTTTAGCTTCAAATACTTGTGATATACATTATTTAGCTTCAACAGCATGCGAAACAAACGTGTTAGCTTCAAATCCATTCGAAATACGTGATTTAGCTTCAATTCAATACGAAGTAGAAGGCTTATCATCGAATCCATGCGAAACAAATGGTTCAGCATCAAATACTTGTGATATACGTGATTTAGCTTCAACTGCAGGCGAAAAAACGAGTTAGCTTCAAATGCAAGCGAAACACATGATTTAGCCTCAAAGAAATGCGATGTAGATGACTTAGTTTCAAATCCGTGCGAATCAAAAGTTGTAGCTTCAAATACTTGTGATATTCATGATTTAGCTTCAACTGCATCCGAAACAGATGGTTCAGCTTCAAATACTTGTGATGAACATGATTTAGCTTCAACTGCGTGCGAAACAAACGAGTTATCTTCAAATCCAAACGAAACACATGATTTAGTTTCAAATCAATACGAAGTAAAAGGCTTATCATCGAATCCATGCGAAACAAATGGTTCAGCTTCAAATACTTGTGATATACGTGATTTAGCTTCAACACCATGGGAAACAAACTTGTTAGCTTGAAATCCTTTCGAAACACATGACTTAGCTTCAAATCCATTCGAAACACTTGGTTTAGCTTAATATTCATGCCAAACAAAAGGTTCAGCTTCAAATACTTGTGATATACATGATTTAGATTCAACTGCATTGCGAAACAAACTAGTTAGTTTCAAATCCATGCGAAACACATGATTTAGCTTCAAATCAATGCGAAGTAGAAGGCTTATCTTCAAATCCATGCGAATCAAATGGTTTAGCTTCAAATAATTGTGATATACATGATTTAGCTTCAACTGCATTGCGAAACAAACTAGTTAGTTTCAAATCCAAGCGAAACACATGATTTAGTTTCAAATCAATACGAAGTAAAAGGCTTATCATCGAATCCATGCGAAACAAATGGTTCAGCTTCAAATACTTGTGATATACGTGATTTAGCTTCAACACCATGGGAAACAAACTTGTTAGCTTGAAATCCTTTCGAAACACATGACTTAGCTTCAAATCCATTCGAAACACTTGGTTTAGCTTAATATTCATGCCAAACAAAAGGTTCAGCTTCAAATACTTGTGATATACATGATTTAGATTCAACTGCATTGCGAAACAAACTAGTTAGTTTCAAATCCATGCGAAACACATGATTTAGCTTCAAATCAATGCGAAGTAGAAGGCTTATCTTCAAATCCATGCGAATCAAATGGTTTAGCTTCAAATAATTGTGATATACATGATTTAGCTTCAACTGCATGCAAAACAAACGACTAAGCTTCAAATCCATGCGAAACACATGATTTAGCTTCAAATCAATGCGAAGCAGAAGTCTGATCTTCGAGTCCATGCGAAACAAACGGTTCAGATTAAAATACTTGTGATATACATGATTTTGCTTCAACAGCATGCGAAACAAACGAGTTAGCTTCAAATCCAGTGAAAAATATGATTTAACGTCAAATCGACGTGAAGTAGAAGGCTTAGCTTCAAATCCAAGCGAAACAAATTATTTAGCATCAAATCAATGCGAAGTAGAAGGCGTTGTTTCAAATCCATGCGAAACAAATGGTTTAGCTCCAAATACTTGTGATATACATGATTTAGTTTCAACTGCATGCGAAACAAACGAGTTAGCTTCAAATCCATGCTAAACACATGATTTAGCTGCAAATCAATGCGAAGCAGAAGGCTGACCTTCGAATCCATGCGAAACAAATGGTTTAGCTTCAAATACTTGTGATATACATGATTTAGCTTCAACTGCATGCGAAACAACGAGTTAGCTTCAAATCCATGCTAAACACATGATTTTGCTTCAAATCAGTGCGAAGAAGTAGAGTAATCTTCGAATCCATGCAAAACAAATGATTTATCTTCAAACATTTGTGATATACATGATTTAGCTTCAACTGCATGCGAAACAAACGAGATAGCTTCAAATCCATGCGGAACATATGATCTAAGATCAAATCAATGCGAAGCAGAAGGCTGATCTTCGAATCCATGCGAAACAAATGGTTTAGCTTCAAATACTTGTGATATACATGATTTAGCTTCAACTGCATGCGAACCAAACGAGTAAGCTTCAAATCCATGCGAAACACATGATTTACCTTCTAATCAATGCGAAGTAGAAGTCTAATCTTCGAATCCATGCGAATCAAGTGGTTCAGCTTCAAATACTTGTGATATGCGTGATTTTGCTTCAACTGTATGCATAACGAACGAGTTTGCTTCAAATCCAAGCGAAACACATGATTTAGAATCAAATCACTGCGAAGTAGAAGGCTTAGCTTCAAATCCAGCGAAACGAATGATTTACCTTCAAATACTTGCGAATATCACTGATATAGCTTCAAATGCAGGCGAAACAATCGAGTTAGCTTCAAATCCTAGCGATAGACATGATTTAGCTTCAAATCAATGCGAAGTAGAAGGCTTAGTTTGAAATCCATGCGTATCAAGTTCTTTAGCTTCAAATACTTATGATATACATGATTGAGCTTCAACTGCATGCGTTGCAATCGAGTTAGCATCAAATACAAGCGAAACACATGATTTAGCTTCAAATCAATGCGAAGTAGATGGCTTATCTTCAAATCCAGGCGAAGAAAATGATTTTCCTTCAAATGCTTGCGGTTTAAATGAAATAGCTTCAAATGCAGGCGAAACAAACGAGTTAGCTTTAAATCCATGCGAAACACATGATTTAGCTTCAAATCAATGCGAGACACATGATTTAGATTCAAATCAAAGCGAAGTAGACGGCTTATTTGAAATCCTATCGGAACACTTGATTTAGCTTCGAATCAATGCGAAGTAGAAGGCTTGGCTTCAAATCCATGCGAAACAAATGGTTTAGATTCAAATATTTGTTTTATACATGATTTAGCTTCAACTGCATGCGAAACCAAGGAGTTAGCTTCAAATCCAAGCGAAAGATATGATTTAGCTGCAAATCAATGCGAAGTAGAAGGCTTCGCATCAAATCCAAGCGAAATAAATGAGTTACCTTAAAATACTTGCGATATAAATGAAATAGATTGAAATGCATGCGAAACAAACGAGTT